>NW_024081386.1:565601-732928 GCF_003009895.1 Hyaena hyaena | reverse complement strand
GCCTATCCTTTCAGAGAGGTTTTTTTTGAATGGTATCTCTTGGTCTCTCTTGTTGGGACCTTGGTTACTTTACTTTCCTATTTGTAGTGATATTTGGGACTCTCCACCCTGTGTACTCTGGCTTGTTTCTTGAGGTAGCCGTTAGAAGGCTTTCTCAGCGGAATCTGTGTCCTTTCTCTCCCAATCTCTTGGGTGTGGTACGGTTTCTGATGGCTTCAGATCTTTTCCGTGTGATGCCTGGGGGCGAGTGCAGGTACAGAGCTCCCTACTTCTCCGCCATCTTGCCCCTCTCCCAGAGACAATTTATTTTTTTAAATGTTTTTTTATTTATTTCTAGGAGAGAGAGAGAGAGAGACAGCTTGAGCAGGGGAGGGTCAGAGAGAGAGGGAGTCACAGACTGAAACAGGCTCCAGGCTCCGAGCTGGCAGTCAGCACAGAGCCCGATGCGGGGCTCGAACCCACGAACCGCGAGATCATGACCTAAGCGAAAGTCGGACGCTTAACCGACTAAGCCACCCAGGCGCCCCAGCCCAGAGACAATTTAAAAAGCCAAATATTTAAAGGAAAATGTCAGTGTTTTTAAAATAGGGAGAAATATTGTTTAGCATATTTTCAGAGGATTTATTTTAATTATTAAAAGAGAATCATTTGTATTTGGAATTTCAATTGCTTTCATATACACAGTTGTTTCCAATCAGCTTGAGGGCACTTGAAAAGAGTTGACTCTTTTAAATATTCTAACTCTCCTTTTGCAATCAATTCTTACACCAAGACTTGGTAGCTTTCAGTCCTGCCCCTATCTAAAGTAGAATAACAATACTCTCCTTTCTTTCTTGGCTGAGGATTCTTGAGGTCTCTGTAGTATTCCTGGTTATCTCTGGACTCCATGGTATTCATCACGATTGTTTCCTTGAAGTGAAGTTTATTCGGAATTGATGTGTGTCAAAATTCTGAACAATGTGAGACTTTACCCTGCCTACAAGCTAAAAGGTTAGCATACCACACTTTTCATGGATGCTGGCAGAAGACCCAAGGTGCTTGGGTGAAAGAGAAAGGACGATTCATTAGTTACAGCAACATCCGTACCACTTTATCATCATTTTATTTTGGTTCCTTGAGCCCCAGTTCCCACATGACAGCACCATGAGGATCGGGTGACTTTTGCATTATAGGAGAGGAATCCTCAGCTTAGAAAACCCAAATCTTGTATATTGAACAAGAGTTCTGCCTGAACTTTGCACCAGAGAGAGGCATTATATTTCTTACACTGTACAGTAAATAAATCTGCCTTTTGCTACAGAGGGAGACACTACTTTTTATCTTCCTGATAAAAAGTTTGCTATACTGATATTCTTGAAAAGACATCTAAAACATAGCTAGTCAGTAGTGCTTGTGACGCAACATGTACAGAGAAATGTGAGACTCATGGAAAATTGCCTCCCAGCAGTGTGAATCATTTAGTTTCAACATTTTTACAATAACAACCTAATAAAAAAAAACAGTACCTGAAAATGAGAACTTCATTGGAAATAGTGTTTCATATAGGTGACATTTCATGTAACTGAAGCTTAAACTTGCAGGTGCCAAAATTTACAAGGATAATTACTTGTGATGGAAACATTCAAAATACATATAAAACAAATTATTGTGTCATTTTAAACAGATGGTAGAAACACACAGACTTTTATTAGTATGGAGACACAAAATAACAGTTATAACTTATTCTATGTAGGTTATATATATCACTGTGTTTTGGGGAGCTCTGACTGGTGCTTACATAAAAGGCTCCCCCAAAGCAAGTATGACACCACTCTACAGTAGGAATTGGCTAACCATCTAGTCTAACTCAGTTGGCTAAGTCTTCAGGACTAATAGTTACTTAGCAATTAAACTAATCCTTCTCAGAGTGAAGGAATTCTAGGATCTTCTACTTTGCCCTGGAGTGGTAAAAAAAAAAATGCATTTACAATATATTAGCCAAACCATATCTTAAATATCACTAATTTTAATTGATGAAACCCATTACTAACACCTGCTAATTTCGATAAAACCCACTAATTTCATCAATGAAAACTCATTTTTAAGAATTTGGTAGGCTAAATGACAAAACGCCCAGTGTGGGTCACAATAGTTTAAAATGCTTATAGTGTCTGCGTCTTTTCATATTAAATGCTGAAATGTGTATTCTTGATTAGGGTGAAACTAATCTCCTCAAAAATTGTGGACTAAACTCAAGCTAAACATGCATGCGCACTCTCTGTGCTGGCATAGGGTGTAAGTTACAGACTTCATGATAAGGGGTTAGTGTTAATTCCATTTGGCAGCTGAGGAAACAGAGGCACCGACTGGTTATGGAACTTGCTTAGAGTCACAAAGATAGGAAATGGCAGGCCTAGTTCCGAGTCAGCATCCAGTGCTGGTGAGTGCTATTATTCACTGCTGGGTTCTGCTGCGTCTTTAATTTTTTTCCCCATATGCTGGCTCTACCAAGTAGTCGATTTCCATTATTTACTTCTTTTATGGGTCTCCTTCTCCTGCTTCTACTAGTTAGCAAATTAAAATTGTCTGGGAGCTAAAAATCCAGATATATGAGCTCTTTAGGCTTCTTGCTTTTTGCATTCAGTAGGATTGAATGAAAGAGTAGGGCCAGGATTTGGTACTGAGGCCTCATGAATTCTGCTCCCAGGATTCCTAAAGGCTGTGGAAATCTGTCCTCTCTATAATGGTTTGTGACTGTGTTTAATTTTAAGGTTAACAAAGGGGGGAAACAGGAGCAGGTGATGGCTGGATTCCACTTGATGACTTTGGGAGCACGTTTCTGTGGTGACCGTCTGGTATTGTGTAAGGATGATTATTAATTCCAGCTATCAGCAGGGCCTGAGCCAGATTAATCTCCATATGGCAGAGAAACACAAGAGATGTGAGTGTAACCATCGATA
The DNA here is from genome assembly GCF_003009895.1 of Hyaena hyaena. Taxonomy (NCBI): domain Eukaryota; kingdom Metazoa; phylum Chordata; class Mammalia; order Carnivora; family Hyaenidae; genus Hyaena; species Hyaena hyaena. The sequence goes on along the minus strand of NW_024081386.1, from coordinate 729,989 downwards.
TACACAGGTCTCAACCTTATCTACATGCTGGCATGGAGCGTGTCTGTTTCTAATTCTTCTTTGGGAATATATCATTTGATTCATGTGTGAAAGATCACTGACGGAGGAGTATAAATCCCACTTTTGTTCAGCCTCCTGGGCAGTTTGAGCCTGCTAATTTCTGCAATATGCATGATATATGACAGAACAGCAACCTTTCAGATTTACGGTCTCTCCTTTGAGTCAAAATTAAGCAGGCAACCATTTATTAACATTTCAAAGACAAAGACCTATGTTCTGGTTAGCACTACAAGTTTAGAGAATTTTGATGAATGAAAACTCCTTCTAAATCTCTTTACCCGAGGTGTTCATTTGTGAGTATGTGCAAGCATATGTGAGTGTTGGAGAGTGTGCGTTTAATCTGTTACCTCTGGTGTACACAAGGCTTAGTCTCTCATTTCGGTTAGGTCCCTGGTCAAATGCCCTTTATCTCCTAGGCTGACCCTGACCACACTGTATAAAACAAGACTCTTCCTCATCCTATGCCACTGTCACTTCTCTTATACCTTTATAGAATTTATCACCCCTCAATACATACTTCTATGCTGGCTCTGACTCTCTATTTAGACTTTGAGCACAATGAAAGCAAGGATTCTGTCTCATTCATGATTATGTCCTAGAGCCTAGAAGAGTACCTGGCACACAGTAGAGATTCAGAGAGTATTCGATAAAGGAAAATGAAATGTTTGCAAAGTTTCTTCTGTGCTTTCGATTGGCAATGGGGAAAAGACAATTAATGTCATTCAACATTCAAAGTAAAGGACTTTGCACAGTGCTATTGGCAAAAAAAATATTTCATTTAACTGCCATTACCCCTTGTCCTGGAATGACTCCATAATGTTGAATTGCAAATCTTTTTGCTTTCACTGGGAAGAATCAGTGAAACTGTATGATACCAAACTGAATTTTCCCTCTTCTTTTCTTTTAACATGCAATTTGCTATCTATAGAATAACTAGATTATCCCTAATGACAAAACACAAATAATACACATTTTGATCCAGACAAGTTGGAGAACGGCCAAAAACTAATAAAAGTAAGGGGATAAAATAACACAGCCTCCTCAGATTAAGTAAATTGACTATATAATGAGAAAAAAAGTTTAGTTACCAGTGGCTCCAAAATGAAGCATTAGTAATGTTTATTACTAGAAATCTGCAGAACTAAAATTATTGTATTATTTAAAGCTTAATTTAACCACTAGTCATAATGATACAGAAAACCTTTCAGGGAAGAAGGTCATTATGAAAAAGGTGGAATTTGCTCCATAATTCTTAGATACTGCTAATGTTACTAAATACTCATATTCTACAATATGGTGTTTTTCAGAGCCACTGGGCTTTATGAAACAATTCCTTTTAAGTCTCCAGCAAAACAGGCAACATTTTCCTTTTGCCAAAATTTGTAGCTGAATTCTAAAATTCAGTAGGTCAGAGGCTCCCAACATATTTCACACTTCATGTCCTGCATCCATGAGGTAGTGGAGGCCAAGATGAGGTAAATATTTAGATTGTTCACGAGCCACAGGAAAGTACACACAGCTTGAGCCACATACACTTCCAGAGACCATTGTCAAAGGCTGTTCCTACACAGGATTCTTAGTTGTTCATCTCTATCTAAATTCACTATGATTTTCCTCTCACTTGTAAAGGTCTTCCCTCATCCCTCATTTCCTTCTCAATCTTCAACCTTCTGATAATCTGTGACCCAATTCCATTCTCCATTTCTTGGGAGCCCTGCCTGTCTACTCTAGGTATGGGTCTGAATGCTCAGTGGCATATAGAACGATAAAGAGGATGATGATGATGATAAATATTTATTGAGCTTTTACAATACGCCAAGGCTGCAGGTTACCAATATTATCTCAATCCTCCCCATAACCTGTGAGTTGGACGGTATCATTATCCACATTGCTTACAAATGGTGATTAGAAGGATTAGCAAATGTCTAAAACCATTTGCTCTACAGAGGTGAGCTCTGTGGTCAAACCAAGAGTGTTTTCACTACACAGAACTTAATTTCCATGCTGCTGTATAGTTATTGTTGTCTCATGTCTCTGTTTTGCTTGCCAAACTGAATTGTAAGGTCCTTTCTCAGCAAGAGACCAATCCTATATTTCTTTAGTACACTGCTTAAAGATTTACATGATTGCCCAGTAGATTTAAGTAAATAGTTGCTGATTGTTTGATAGAGTGGTCTAAGACAATTTCCTTTTTCCCAGTCCCAGAGAGATGACCATCATGTCTTGTTTATTGTTGCATTTTATTCTTTCTTGACCATCTCTTGAGGCAGTTTCTTTAATAACAGAGATGAGTTGTTTGATTCACCCAAACCCAACATAAGGCAATGCTTTTTCTCAGTGACTTAATGGCTAGTCTAGGTAATGCTTGTTCCTTTATCCATTTCTTAGGGAAACTACTTAAGACAGCTTTGGTCTCCCAAGAGATTGGTCTTTGCTAGCCCATTCATCGCTCTGCAGCCAATTGTAGAGTATTTGAGTCCTCTCAAAACAGTAGAGAGGGAAATCCAATTTACTCTCCCCTTTTTATAGGCATAGAAATGAGACTAGTTGGCCATAGCAGGTATCATGCTTCCCAAAACTTGTCCTTGGGTTCTTTCTCTGCACCATCATTGGGCCACTGCAAAAGCCAGGAAGGATACTGCAAAAGGGCTTATCCCCTGACTCTCCTGGATGTGGAGTTCTATGCAAATATCAAGAAAGCAAGGTAACACCTGTACTAGAACAGTGTAGACATTGTAACACCAAAACTATACTTGGAGAATATTTGAGAATATGAAAATATTTGGCTGGAGGAAGGTCCTCTTGGCAGAGTGGAAAGAAAATTACCTCTGCCAGAGATCCACACATCTGAGAAAAAGTCTAAGAAATATTTCAGTTGGAAATTATGAAAGTTTTTGAGCATGAAGGTGATGTGATAGAGGTGTTTTGTGAAAATTTATCTAATTGTGGCTGACAAGTTCAACCTGAGTGGAAAGAAACTGGAAGCAGGCCAGCCAACTTAGAGGCAAATTTAGATGCTTTAGGGCTTGATTACCTCAGAGCTCCCACATGTTATAATGAAACCAGTTGGTATCTTACGACTCAGAGAAATGAGATTTCATTTCTGATCTAAACCTTTTCCTTGTAAATGGAAAGAGGGTGCGAGAGTCCATCTCCGGCCAGGTCCAGGGGTTCCTGAAGGATGGATGGTGTCAGCAAAGGAGGGAGTTTGAGAGCCAAAAGAATCTTTCTGGTCACCTGGCAGGCATCTCTGTCCTGTCGGTTTTGGTGTCTTTATTTATAGGTCAAATGTTAACATGGCATCAGAGAATGGAATTTTTACAATGGGTAGTTCTCTGTGATAAGACGTTTTTGGAAAATGTACAGAAACAGGTTTTACAGAAGTCTTCTTTTTTTTTTTTTAATGTTTTTTATTTATTTCTAGGAGAGAGAGAGAGACAGCGTGAGCAGGGGAGGGTGAGAGAGAGAGGGAGTCACAGACTGAAACAGGCTCCAGGCTCTGAGCCGGCAGTCAGCACAGAGCCCGACGCAGGGCTCGAACCCACAAACCGCGAGATCATGACCTAAGCGAAAGTCGGACGCTTAACCGACTAAGCCACCCAGGCGCCCCTTTACAGAAGTCTTCTTGCAGAACTGCCCCAATTATAGTGAGGTTGAGTAACTAAGAAAATAACAGGGTGTTCACATTTTAATAACACTAAGATTAAGTCATAGGTTTGTAGATACTCTTATCCACCCTCATCACAGCTGCCAGGGTAAGGGAAGGTGTTTGTGGAATGTAGGCGTTAGGGAAGGGGCTGCTACACATCATCAGTTAGCAAAGGTATATGTGGTAACTTATGTTCTACTCTTATCTATTCCTCTCTAAGTTAGGCTCTTTGTCTCTGGGCAAGACTTGATTTTCCAGTTATATTCTTTATGGCACCAGAGAGCCAACCATACCTTTAAAGAGTTTAGCTCATTTCCAATGCATAGAATAGCCTCTTTGAGTGTATTTACCTTTGTGTCTAGTTTTATGATTTCTTGAATAGGTAGGGCATGAGAGAAATTTTTGGTTAGCTGATTTACATGTTGAGCTGTATGAACTTCTTGGACTAACACAACAGTAGAAACAGAATTCTACATGTAAAGGTCAATCTTTTATGAGTAAGCCTCATTAGCCTGTTCATAGCTCAAGGGAAAGTATGGAGGGAAACAGGACCTGCCAGAGACACAATGTCTGTTCCCATAATCGAAAGAAGTTCCCACAATAAGTTCCTTCACAAAGTGTAATCATTATACCAGGGCCAGAGTAAGGGGACAAGTCATTCCCGATATTGATCAACAAGGTACCTTGGGGGTCGGTACTCAAGCAGAAATAATTGAGTGGGGGTGGATATCAGTCATCATCTGATTGGCAAGAGACCTTGCAAACTTGCTTTAACCTCACCAGGAGTTTTCTCAACTTGTGGGCTCAGAATGGCTCCCAAAAAGAGGGGTTTTGAATGGGGAAATCTGTTAGACATGGAGATGCTCTACCCAGGTACCTCTTCAATGAAGGACTTGCTGGTTTACTGTGGGCAATAAGGTCATCAGGTAACCTGCAGCTCTCAGCATGTTCAGGATCCATCTAAGCAGCTGAGAGCTACTCGGCGTTTCCTGGTGGCTAAGCAAGGTAGGGTATAAGGTCTGGCCATATCTGCAAGATGCTAGACATCCTAATGAACACAGGAGTGAGTTGCAGCTCTGTGGGACCTGCACTAAAGATTTTCCCTTTCCTCAAATCTGCTTCCAAATCTCAGTGACTAAGAACAATGGGTATTTAGTTCCTAACATAGAGCATGCTCAGAGCGGGTGTTCTGGGGACTCTGACCTTGCTTTGCTTATGTTCCTGGATCAGGGATCTTATTGGACAAACTTCCAATACTGTATATCTCTTTCCTCAATTACTCTCTTTGCTATACATCAGTGATGGCCATAGCAGAGGGAAAAAGAATTCTGGAAGGTCTCACATTCAAATACTTTAGCCTGGAGATGGTAAATGTGACTCTCTTCACGTTTCCCAGCCAGAAGTAGTCACGTAGACTCACCCCACTGCCTGGAAGTGTAGGAAATGCAATCTTATCATTAACCAAGAGGAGGAGGGACCTAGAAATATTTGGTCAAGTCCACAAATAACAAAACTATTTTCATTTCTCTTTCCTTCTCACTAATGTCCTAGTTTTATTATTTTCCACTTGGCTGCCTGAACTTATACCCTGCCAACACACCCACAGATACTGCTGAGGGTTTTTAAGAACCTCCTGGGACTGAGGATCACCAAGGGACTTCTCCCCTTTGCTTAAAATAGGGGCATATGTGTGTGTATGTGGTGTGATATTATTTATAATACAAAGAGGGTTAAAGAAGACTATTTCTTATAGAATTAAGTTAGGCATTTGCTTAGCAACAAAAAGTGGAGGAGGGAGTTGGGCAGGGAGGAAAAGATGTAATAGAAATCCCATTTTGGTGTTCATTATGGTGTCACTCCTACAGCAAAATTACCTTGTATCCCTGACAAAGATGAAAGGTATTACTCCTTCTGGTTATCAGCAACAACTCCTCTCATTAACCATTCAGCTCACCACTTAACCATTTATCCAAATGTGTATATAAAATTAAAAATAAATATAAGAACTAATTCATAAAGGCACACTAGCATAGGAAGGTAAGGGGATGGCATAGGAGAAATGCTAAGGAAAAAAATAATATTAAACCCTATTTCACAAGGCACAGAAAAGAGATTTCTCATTAGTTCATCCATCTCATTATCTTCCCAGAAGATCTTTTAATATTCACTTCCACAAAGATGGTTTTTAAAGGTTCAATTTCATCTTTCTTAAATGTAGGTTCAGCTAGCTGGAGAAAAATGCATGTTTTCCAGAAATGTGTTCACCTTTATCTATAATACTGACTCCTGCTGGGGGATGAGGAAAGTTTATTTTTTCAAAAACCTGTGACCCTAACTGTCAACATCACTGAGGTTAGAACAATAGAAAGAAATTTCTGAATTGCAATTAGAATGATCTAGGTTAGAGAAATGAAGGCAATTCTTTTTTTTTTTTTTCCTTACAAATAGTTTATTGTCAAGTTGGTTTCCATATAACACCCAGTGCTCATCCCCACAAGTGCCCTCCTCCATGCCCATCTCCCCCCTCCCTCCCACATCCATCAGTCCTCAGTTTGTTTCTCAGCATTCAAGAGTCTCTCATGGTTTGCCTCTCTCCCTTTCCCCACCATTACATCCTTCTTCTCCCCCTTGTTCCTCAGTTAAGTTCCTCCTAATCCTCCTATACGTGCAAACATATGATATTTGTCCTTCTCTGCCTGACTTATTTCACTCAGCATAACACCCTCAAGGTCCATTCACGTTGCTACACATGGCCAGATTTCATTGTTTCTCATTGCCATGTAGTATTCCATGGTATAGATAAACCACATCTTCTGGATCCATTCGTCCGTTGATGGACACTTAGGCTCTTTCCATGTTTTAGCTATTGTTGAGAGTGCTGCTATGAACATTGGGGTACATGTGCTCCTATGCATCAGTATTTCAGTATCCCTTGGGTAAATTCCTAGCAGTGCTATTGCTGGGTCCTAGGGGAGTTCTAGTGTTATTTTCCTGAGGAACCTCCACATTGTTTTCCAGAGGGGCTGCATCAGTTTACATTCCCACCAACAATGTAGGAGGGTGCCTGTTTCTCCACATCATCGCCAGCATCTAGAGTTCTCTGATTAGCTCATTTTAGCCACTCTGACTGGCATGAGGTGGTATCAGTGTCGTTTTGATTTGTATTTCCCTGATGAGGAGGGATGCTGAGCATCTTTTCATGTGTCTGTTGGCCATCTGGATTTCCTCTTTGGAGAAGTGTCTGTTTATATCTTCTGCCCATTTCCTCACTGGGCTGTTTGTTTTTCGGGTGTGGAGTTTGGTGACTTCCTTATAGATTTTGGATATTAACCTTTATCTGATATGTCATTTGCAACTATCTTTTCCCATTCCGTTGGTTGCCTATTAGTTTTTTGGATTGTTTCCTTGGCTGTGCAGAAGCTTTTAATCTTGATGAGGTCCCAATCATTTATTTTTGCTCTTGATTCCCTTGCTTTTGGGGATGTGTCAAGTAAGAAGTTGCTGTGGTGGAGGTCAAAGAGGTTGTTTCCTGCTTTCTCCTCTAGGGTGTTGATAGTTTCCTGTCTCACATTCAGGTCCTTGATCCATTTTGAGTTTATTTTGTGCATGGTGTGAGAAAATGATCTAGTTTCATTCTTCTGCATGTTGCTGTCCAGTTCTCCCAACACCATCTGTTAAAAAGGCTGTCTTCTTTCCATTGGATATTCTTTCCTGCTTTGTCAAAGATTAGTTGGCTCTATACCTTTGGGTCCAGCTCTGAGTCTTCAATTAGATTCCATTGGTCTATGTGTCTGTTTTTGTGCCAATACCATACTGTCTTGATGATGACAGCTTTGTAGTTGAGGTTAAAGTCTGGGATGGTGATACCTCCCGTTTTGGTTTGATTTTTCAGTATTACTTTGGCTCTTCGGGGTCTTTTGTGGTTCCATACAAATTTTTGGATAGTTTGTTCTAGTTTTGAGAAGTATGCTGGTGCAATTTTGATTGAAATTGCATTGAATGTGTAGATGGCTTTGGGTAGTAACGACATCTTAACTATATTTATTCTTCCTATCCATGAGCATGGAATGTTTTTCCATTTCTTTGTGTCTTCTTCAATTTCCTTCATAAGTTTTCTATAGTTTTCATCATACAGATCTCTTGTATCCTTGGTTAGGTTTATTCCTAGGTATTTTATGGTTTTTTGTGCAATTGTGCATGAGATCAGTTTCTTGATTTCTCTTTCTGTTGCTTCATTATTGGTGTATAAAAATGCAACCGATTTCTGTACCTTGATTTTGTACCCTGCATCTTGGCTGAATTCTTGGATCAGTTCTAGTAGGCTTCTGGTGGAGTCTGTCGGGTTTTCTATGTAGAGTATCATGTCATCTGCAAAGAGTGAAAGTTTGACTTCCTCTTTGCCAATTCTGATGCCTTTGATTTCCTTTTGGTGTCTGATGGCTAATGCTAGGACTTCTAGCACTATGTTAAACAGCAATGGTGAGAGTGGACATCTCTGCCATGTTCCTGATCTCAGGGGGAAGGCAATTCTTAACTGAATAGATTACTACGCGCTGGAGTAGTGTGTGGTCAGAAAGAACTACTATGCATGTCGAACCTCTGCTTACTGTTTTCCTAATGCTGGATTAAATATTTATGTATATTATTTGTAATCCTTGACAGAGACCCCATGATGTGGGCATATATTAATATCCCCATGTCTGATAACAAAGGCTCAAAATATTGAATAACTTGCCCAAGGCTACACAGAGGGAAGAAAAGTAGCAGAAACAGGATGCAAGCTCAGGTGTGAGAAAATACCAACTATTTGTTGGAGTGGGTTGAATTCTTTTTATAGTGATGATGGTGGTGATGATAACAATGACAAAGTAAGTGACTGAGGACTTATGACATGCAAGTCCCTCTCATAATATTGCATTTGATCCTCAAATTCCAATGAAGTGAGTGATAGTACACCATTTCATAGATGAAATTGATGTGAAACTAAGAGAGGTTAAGGTAGTAGTGGTATCAAAAGATAACCTGTACCAACTTTCATTAATCTTAACTACTTATAGAGGACACAGCATGAGGCAAACTTGCAAGACTATTGTTCCCACCACTCATTTGTCCTCTTTGCCGCCCTGTGCTGATATCATGACCCAAGGCTCTTGTGAAGGGTGGTGGTAAAGTATGTGAACTCTGTAGCCAGAGGAACTGAGTTCTGATCATAGCTGAATAGGCTTGGAGGAAAATCCCTGTATTGGGTTTCTAGACTGCCATAACAAATTACCACAAACTGAGTTACTTAAAAGAATAGAAATGTATTGTGTATAATTCGGGAAGCTAGAAGTCTGAAATCAAGGTATCAGCAGAACTGTGCTCCCTCTGACAGTGTTAGGGAAGCATTTGTTAAAGACCTCTGTTCTGTGTTCCGGTGGTCCTTGGCCTTCCTTACCCTGTAGACACACCGCTCCAGTCTTTACTTCTGTCTTCACTTGGCATTCTCCACAGTCATCTCTGTTTCCACATTTTCCTCTTCAAATGAGAACACCAGCCATATTGGATTTAAGATCTGTTCTAATTAAGTCTGATCTCATATTAGCTTGATTACATCTATAAAGGCCTTATTACCATGTAAGGTGACATTCCCAGCTTCTGGGAGACATGAATTTTGAGGGGTACTCTATTCAACCCATTACTGTCCCTAAAATTCTCTAAGTTTTATGGGTAAAATGAGAATAAAACTGATACCTTTGTCATAGAGCTGTTGTGAAATTTAATATAGGTAAAAAAAAAATTAAGAATAGAGCTCAGAAAAGAGCACGTGTTATTTAAGAGTTAACTGTTTTAATTACATGACAACTTCTATTTGAAACTTGATAGGATCAAGAATTAATGTTAAGCCCAGTCCTGTTAAAAATAGGTATGTGCTTTTTCCCTCAGCCCTTGTATTTGTTCTGTAAATGAATAGCGCTGATGGCAAAAATTGGTGCTTACAGAACTTGGTTTCATTGCAGCAAGGCGGGCTTTCTTCCTAATCAATGCAACAACAGAGTAGGATCAATATACAAGTCATTCTTTATATAGTGACATAAAAAGTACTGGATTTCATCTTGCTCCTTTTTGGAGGGAGAATCTTCCCCTTTCCTTTAGTTTATATTCATTCTTATTTTCTCTGTCCACATTCTGCATTTAGTGAGATGTGTGCAGGATATCAGAGTGAACTTTCCCTGTGACCTGAACCTAAGAAATTATGAGAATCACACACCAAACACATGAATTCAGACAACAATGGCATCTGATGCTATAAGTGCAGTGAAATTTCGGTTTGGTTCTTGCTAGCCATACAGCCCATGAACGAATTAAATAAGGTTACCAGACAGTGTAGAGGCTTACATGTTTCAAAAATAAATCCTGTAGTCAGCTGTTAATTCTCTTAGTGTTTCTTAACAAGCCTAATGTATACCACTCAGCTGAATTAATCTTTATTTTCTTTCTGTCTTTCTGTTTCTCTGTATCTCGGTTCCTTCCTTCCTTCCTTCCTTCCTTCCTTCCTTCCTTCCTTCCTTCCTTCCTTCTTTCTTTAAATTTATTATTTATATTTTAGATAGTTAATGTACAGTGTGATATTGGTTTCAGGAGTAGAAGTCAGTGATTCATCACTTTCATACAATACCCAGTGCTTATTGCCATGAGTGCCCTCCATAACCCCACCATGCATCTAACCCATCTCCCTCCATCAACCGTCAGTTCTCTGTGGTTAAGAATCTTTTGTGATTTGTTTCCTTCTCTTCCCCCCGCCACAACTCTTCCCAAGTTTTCATCTGTTTTGTTCTTGAATTCCACATATAAGTTAGATCATATAGTATTTGTGTTTCTCTAACTTATTTTGCTTAGCATAATACATTCTAGCTCCATCCATGTCATTGCTAATGGCAAGATTTCATTCTTTTTGATGGCTGAGTAATATTCTGGTGTGTGTGTGTGTGTGTGTGTGTGTGTGTGTGTGTGTGTATACATCACATCTTCATTATCCACTCATCTATCAATGGACATTTGGGCTCTCTTCATAGTTTCATTATTGTTGATAATGCTGTTAAACACATTGGGGTTCATGTACCCCTTTGAGTCAGCATTTTTGTATCCTTTGGGTAAATGCCTACTAATGAAATTTCTGGATTATATGGTAGTTCTAATTTTGTTTTTTTGAGAAGCCTCCCTACTGTTCTCCAGAGTGGGTACACCAGTTTGCATTCCCACCACCAGCACAAGAGGGTTCCACTGTCTCTGCATCTTTGCCAACATCTGTTCTCTTGTGTTGTTAATTTTAGCCATTCTGACAGTTATGAGGTGATATCTCATTGTGGTTTTGATTTGTATTTCCTTGATGATGAGTGGTGTTGAGCATCTTTTCTTGTGCCTGTTAGCTGTCTGGATGCCTTCTTTGGAAAAGTGTCTAGTCATGTCTTCTACCCATTTCTTAACTGGGTTGTTTGGATATTGAGTTTGATAAGTTCTTTGTAGATTTTGGATACTAACCCTTTATGTCATTTGCAAATATCTTCTTCCTTTCTTTAGGCTGCCTTTTAGTTTGGTTGATTGTTTCCTTCGCTGTGTAAAAGCTTTTTAACTTGGTGAAGGCCCAGTAGTTCATGTTTGCTTTCATTTCCCTTGCCTTCAGTGATGTCTCTTGTAGGAAGTTGCTCCAGCGGAGGACAAAGAGGTTGCTGCCTGTGTTCTCCTCTAGGATTTTGATGCTTTTCTGTCTCACATTTAGGGATTTCATCCATTTTTAATTTATTTTTGTGTAAGGTGTAAGAAAGTGGTCTAGTTTCATTTTTCTACATGTCTGGTTTTCCCCACACCATTTGTTGAAGAGACTGTGTTTCTCCCATTGGATATTCTTTCCTGATTTGTAAAAACTTAGTTGACCAGAGAGTTGTGGGTCCATTTCTGGGCTTTCTGTTCCATTGATCTATGTGTCTGTTTTTGTGCCAGTACTGTACTATCTTGATGACTATAGCTTTGTAATATAGCTTGAAATGTACAATCGTGATGCTTCCAGTTTTGTTTTTCTTTCCCAGGATTGCTTTGGCTATTTGGGGGTCTTTTGTGGTTCCATACAAATTTTAGGATTGTTTGTTCTAGCTTTGTGAAGAATGCTGGTGGTAATTTGATAGAGATTACCTTAAATGTATAGATTGCTTTGGATAGTATAGACATTGTAATAATGTTTGGTCTTCCAATCCATGATCATGGAATGCTTTTCCATTTATTTGTGCCCTCTTCAATTTCTTTCATAAGTCTCCTATAGTTTTCAGAGTGCAGATCTTTTACCTCTTTAGTTAGGTTTATTCCTATCTTTCTTAATTGGTTCTGGTGCAATTGTAAATGAGATTGATTCCTTAATTTCTTTTTCTGCTGCTTCATTACTGGTGTATAGAAATGCAACAGATTTCTGTATGTTGATTTTATATCCTATGACTTTGCAAAATTTATGTATTAGTTCTAGCAGCTTTTTTTGGTGGAGTCTTTCAGGTTTTCTACATGGAGTATCATGTCATCTGCAAATAGTGAAAGTTTGACTTCTTATTGCCCTTTATTTCTTTATATTGTCTAATTGCTTGGGGTAAGACATCAAGTACTGTGTGAAATAGTAATGGTGAGAATGGGTATTCTTGTATTGTTCCTGACCATAGGAGAAAGGCTCTCAGGTTTTCCCAGTTGAAGATGATATTAGCTGTGGGTCTTTTGTATATGGCCTTATGGTGTTGAGGTATTTTCTTTCTATTTATTTATTTATTTATTTATTTATTTTTCATTTATTTATTTATTTAATCTAAGTTAGTAAGCATATAGTGCACCAATGATTTTAGGAGTAGATTCCTTAATGCCCCTTGGCCACTTAGCCAATCCCTATTCCCAAAACCCTGTTTTGTTCTCTATATTTTAAGAGCCTTATGTTTTGTCCTCCTCCCTGTTTTTATATTATTTTTGTTTTCCTTCCTTTATCTACATTTGCTTTGTATCTTAAAGTCCTCATATGAGTGGTCATATGATATTTGCCTTTATAGTTCCACTTAGCATCATACCCTCTAGTTCCATCCATGTAGTTGCAAATGGCAAGATTTCATTCTTTTGAGTGCCAGATAATACTCCATTGTATGTATGTATATACATTATATATATGTATGTGTGTGTATGTATATATGTATGTATGTATGTGTGTGTATATATGTATATATACCACATCTTCTTTATGTATTCATCTGTCGATGGACATTTGGGCTCTTTCCATACTTCAGCTATTGTAGAAAGCACTGTTATAAACATTGGGATGTATGTGCCCCTTCAAAACAGCATATCTGTATCCCTTGGATAAATACTTGGTAGTGCAGTTGCTGGGTTGTAGGGTAGTTCTATTATTAATTTTTTGAGGAAACTCCATACTGTTTTCCAGAGTGGCTGCACCGGTTTGCATTCCCACCAGCAGTGCAGAAGAGACCCTCTTTCTCTGCATCCTCGCCAACATCTGTTGTTGTCTGAGTTGTTAATGCCAGCCATTCTGACAGGTGTGAGGTGGTATCTCATTGTGGTTTTGATTTGTATTTCTTGGATGATGAGTGATGTTGAGCCCTTTTTTCATGTGTCAATTGGCTATCTGGATGTCTTCTTTGGAGAAGTGTCTATTTGTGTCTTTTGCCCATTTCTTCATGGGATTATTTGATTTTTGGGTGTTGAGTTTGATAAGTTCTTTATAGATTTTGAATACTAATGCTTTATCTGATATGTTGTTTGCAAATATCTTCTCCCATTCTGTCTATTGCCTTTTAGTTTTGCTGATTGTTTTCTTCAATTTGCATAAGATTTTTATTTTGATGAGGTCCCAATAGCTCATTTTTGCTTTTGTTTCCCTTGCCTCCGGAGACGTGTTGAGTAAGAAGTTGCTGCAGCCAAGGTCAAAGACGTTTTTGCCTGCTTTCTTCTCTAGGATTTTGATGGTTTCCTGTCCTATGTTTAGGTCTTTTACCCATTTTGAGTTTATTTTTATGGCAGGTTCATTTTTCTGCATGCCGCTGTTCAGTTTTCCCAGCACCATTTGCTGAAGAGACTGTCTTTATTCCATTGAATAGTCCTTCCTGCTTTGTCAAAGATTAGTTGCCCATACATTTGTGGGTCCATTTCTAGGTTCTTTATTCTGTTCCATTGATCTGAGTGTCTGTTGTTGTGCCAGTACCATACTGTCTTGATGATTACAGCTTTGTAATACAGCTTGATGTCTGGGATTGTGATGCCTCCAGCTGTGGTTTTCTTCTTCAAGATTGCTTTTTGGGGTCTTTTCTGGTTCCATACAAATTTTAGGATTGTTTGTTCTAGCTCTGTGAAGAATGTTGGTATTATTTTGATAGGGATTGCTATGATGTTGAGGTGTTTTCAGACACAGATTCAAAACTGGAGGTTTCCTTAGAGTATCCAGGGATACCCCTGATTTTACCAGCGAGGAAATATTTCTCTACTTTGGTTTCTAATGAGCTTTGACATAGGAAATATTTCCTTTCTCTCCTGGCCAACCATCCCTCCACAATTCCATTCTGTTCTTAAGGCTTCCAGTTGTAGCATCTGAATATGCAGAAGTGATTTTCAGAAGCAAAATTTTAGTTCCACAGAAGAAGGAAGAGTTGTGGAAAATGAAAACAAAAATCCTGCCTATTTGTGACTGTTGGAGGGAGCTGGAGAGAATGAAAGGAAGTCAGATTGAATGGCACAGTGCAGTTTCTGAGTATTTAAGTTCACCTACTTCTCACTGAGTTGCAGTTCTTTGGGGTTAACAATTCACATTTTCAAGCTTAGAAAAATGGTTGTACAAGCTCTCATTTTGCTCAAGGTGGCTTTATTTTCAATATTGTTTTTGGCAGCACTTCCACAAATAACATTAAAGATTAATTTTGATTGGCCATATTTGAATTTTTAATGAGTGCATATTTTGATAGGATTCCCCTTAACCCTAGACATGCTTGGTGGAGGTTTTGATTTGCTCAAAAAGTTCTCACTAGGAGTTTGCATTAATTTCAGTCATTTCTAGTAAGTGAATTAAGCATTCTACTTAGGCTCTGTCTAAAAAGAGATTATGATGTGGTAATAACAAGTCAGAAAGGCAGGAATAGAAGAAATCGTAAGTGATCCTGAGAAAGAGACTACAGTTTACCCTTGAATATGGGTTTGAACAATGCAGGTGCACTTATACCTGCATTTCTCCCCCCAGTAAACACAAGTACAGTGCCATAAATGTATTTTCTCTTATGATTTTCTTTTTTTTTTTAAATGTTTTATTTATTTCTGAGAGGGAGAAACAGCGTGAACAGGGGAGGGTCAGAGAGAGAGGGGACACAGAATCTGAAACAGGCTCCAGGCTCTGAGCTAACTGTCAGAACAGAGCCCTACGCAGGGCTCGAACCCATGAGTCATGAGATCATGACCTGAGCTAAAGTCGGACGCTTAACCAGACTGAGCCACCCAGGCGCCCCTCTCTTATGATTTTCTTAACATTTTATTTTGTCTAGCATCCTTTATTGTAAGAATATAGTACATAAAATGTATACAAAATATGTTAATCAACAATGTTATTGATAAGGCTTCCAGGTGACAGTAGGCAGTTAGTAGTGAAGCTTTGGAAGAGTCAAAAGTTATATGCATATGTTTAATACTGCATGGGAGTTTAGTGGTCCTAACCACCATATTGTTCAAGGGTCAACTGTACAGTAAAATGCTCTAACTTGTTCCCCTCTTGAAAGCATATGTTGTTTTGAGATTAAAAAACTAGGCTGAGCAATGGAAAGAATACTAGATTTTATTTGAGTTGCAATTTGAGTTGACCTCTGAGGTTTATATTGGTTTTATTCTAGCCTGTCTTGTGCCATAATTTTCTCACCTGTAAAATGAAGCAGTCTGGGCTCAGAGGACTTTGTTTCTTCTTGTACTGAAATTCAGCGTCTTTATCATTCTGTGATACAGATGGCTGTTGCTGAAAGAGCTTCAGGCACTTTGTGAGTCTGTGTATGTAACTGATCTAAAAACTCTTGAAGCAAAACATAGCAAGTACATTTAGATGGACGTGGCCCAGGCTGGTGAGTCATCTGTTGTGTGTTTCCCATTACGGTGTGTTTTAAGAAAGAAGTTGCACTGAACTTAGAATCAAAAGATCTTGATTTACATCTTCACTCTGCTATTTGCTGGGAGAGTTTCTTATTCCCTTTAGGTGTCATTTTCCTTAACTGTAAAATGAAAATAGCAATACCTTCTTTAATCACCACTTAGGATTTTTATGATGAACCAGTGAAATTTATACTTGGAAGTCATTTGCAAGCTACAGCATTCTAAGCTTTGCCTTCTGCCCTAGAGATTTTAGATTATGAAGAACACACCTGTTCTTTTAAGGCAGAATATCAAATCTCACTTTCCTCCCTCACACAAATCCAAGACACCCTAGCATTCTACGCAGCATTATACACTATAAAATATCTTAGGAAACGCTTAATAGAAACATCATGGGCCTGCATACTATAGTGTTTATGTCATTTCTGGTCACCTTTATATGAGTTCCATTCTCAATCCTATGCAGTCCCTAGAAAAATTCTGGACCTTTCTCTTCCTGTTCTTGGCCATAAGTATTCTGCCACTTCTGCAAATGCCCTAACTCTGAAAGCTGCTCTAGCTTAGAAAGTCTCTTTGCTCTTCCCATGTATTTAAGAGCACCTTAAATTTGAATAACCTTTAAGTTATTCAATTTTAACCCTTCATTTAATAAAAGTTTTATTGAATATTACTATGTACTTGGTACTCTTAATTCCAAAGTATAGCTTTGAATCTGATAAAGTCCTCGACTCCATGGACCTCATAAATAATAAAATATATTATTTGAAATATTTCAATTCTTTTGGACCTCCTGAGATAATTCTTAGACTTCATAGGGAGAGTGCCTTCTTTCTCTTTGCTTAAATGAGATTCCTTCTTAAATCCTTCTTTCTCCTGAATTACCCTGAATAAATGGGGATATCTTCTGCACAAGGAATAGTCTTCCTAGTCTTTTTTTTTCTCTGTAAGGAACTTTCTTATAAAGATTCACAAAATAGCTACTTTATAGAGTTGTGTAGTTAGCATAATGTGGAGTCTTACTTTGCATTTATTTTCTTTGGAAATTATAAATTCTGATGGTCCTACAAGGGCTTATCAGAATCAGAGGGGAAGCTGAGAAACTGACCCCCCTACATTCAGCAGATCATGTACATTCATCTTGTTTCAATTTATGAGCATGACTTCCCTCTCTGTAGATTAGCCTTGCCCAGGATCCTTTCTGGTGACTTTATTCAGGTGGCATCAACAAATCTCTGAAAGTCAAAAGTGATGCCTGTGTTAGAGCCCCACTCCACAGCTGCAAACAAGATTAGAGCTACCATGGATTTAAAGAACAAAGTTGAGAGCCTAATGCAGTATAATTGCTAATCATCATCAATGTTGATTAGTCTATTGAAGGATATAGAATGAGTCAGCATCTCACTTACTGCTATCCAGCAGGTGAGAATACTGTGTGTTGGCAAGAATGCTATGGATCTCATGTGTCTGGATGGAGTGGAAGTGACTCAGAGCCCAAATTATGAAAGCATAGCAGTCCAACATAGCTGCATTACCTCAGCTGGTTGGGTTCTTGAGTCAGCACAGGATACATAGTGTCAACTGACATTTGGATGAATGTCTATTGAACACCTCCCTCTTGTTCTTTTTTACTCTTTCATTCTCTCTCATTAGTTTTATTGAAACACAATATAATGCCTTAAATTTGCCTATTTTAAGTATGCAATATAATGATTCTTAGTAAATCTACAGACTTGTGTAGCCATCAAGTCAAACCAGTTTAGAACATTTTCATTATCCCCCAAAGATCCTTCATGTTAATTTGCAGTCAATACCCATTTCCACTTCTAGTCTCAGACAGCCCCTAATCTACTTTCTATCTCTATGGGTTTGGCTTTTCTAAACATTTCATATAAATGGCTTCTTTGCATTTGGCTTCTTTCACTTAGTATAATGTATTTGAGGCCTACTCATGATATAGCATGTATCAGTAGTAATGAGTAAATGATTAACATCCCATAGTATGTGTATACCACATTTTGTTTATCCATTCTCTAACTGATAGATATTTGAATTGTTTTTACTTTTTGGCTGTTAAGCATAATGTTACTATGAATATTTGCATACATATTTCCAGCCTTCCACCTGCCAATTAGTCTCCCACAATTGGGATTACTTATGTGCTAGACACTTTTTCCTTAGCAATTTGTATTTAGAATTCTTCCAAATATGTGTGTATGTTGATATACACACATGTGAATCTACATAGGTACTTATGAACTGCAACATACTTACTGTGTTTCTCTACTCTCTGAACTCATGAGGCATTATTGTAGAGAGCCCGTCACTTTCCTAGTGGTAAAATAGAAAAATAAATACTCAGATTTACCAGTGAACCACCAAAGATGAATGGTGGGTGGGAAAGAGCCTAGGGAAGCAATATTCTGGGTCGTTCTACTTATTGTTCATGTGGCTAGCCTTTATGGATGAGACTGTAGGGAAGAGGGGGGTGAGCAGAAGGAAGCAGAAAGAGAGGTCAGTCGGTTTTTATAAGGATATGTAAAAAGGAAAAGGAGAATGTATGTAGTATTAAACATGTGTACACTAACTGTCAGGTAATTCTTTTATATTCCTCATTATATTTAATTTTTACTACCATCCTCAGAAATAACTAGAATTACCCCTATTTAATATATGAGAAAATTAGGACAGTAAAAGATTAACAAATATGTCCAAGGATATATTATTCACAATAAAGACCAAATTTAAGCCAAGGTAATTGTGATTACATAACCCAAGCCTTGAATAGAAGCCTGTAATGAGGAAAAAGAACAGAAAAGTATTCTGAAGTTCCCAGTCATCTTATAACGTCCTTAAAGCTCGATTTGGAATGTTAGATAATCAACTTCCTGGTTGCCTTTCCCCTGTGTAGCCAAGGAAAACACAAAATTTAGCTCCAAACTTGTACTACATTTTCCATATTCTGAGAGAAACCAAGGCTGTTAGGGTAAACAAGATGTGGTATCTGGCTCCATAGAGTGAGGATGTGTGTATAATGAAATCTATCAAATCAGAAGAGCTGGGAATATAAACCAGAGAGTGGTTTGCTGAACTTGTTAGGGAATTTTTATTGGTTGGCTGCAATAATTGTAATACTAGCTGCAATTAATAAAGCACTATAGGTCAGTTCATGTGTCAAATGTTTTATGTACATTACAGATTTCATTCTCAACAACAAATGAGGTGGGTTTTCGTGGAGGCTATGTTTTGTGGAGGCTAGGTTTTGCTATAATCACAAAATAAAAAGAACCTTATGATCTCAGTGATGTAAAAAATAAAAGCTTACTTCTTACCATGTTATATGTTTATTGCAGATAGGTAGGTGTATGTTCAAGTCACAGTTTCTCAGAAACTCGGGCTGACCTGTTGACAAGAAAAAAGAACATGGTAAATTAGGTACTGGCTATCAAAGTTTCTGCCATGACACATGTAAAACATTAGTATCAGCGAAAATAAGCCACATTGGCTATACATAAATCATGGATCATGGAAATACAATCTTATTATGTGACCTGTAATGGAGAAAGAACTGGAAATATTTGATAGTTTTCATGATTACTATAGTTCATCTTTATTGTCGCCAATATTGGCTCATTTTCCTTTCTCCAAGGTAAATACTTTGCTTTAGCTATGAAAACGTTTGCATGGAAGGAAAACACTCAAAAGTCTCATCTAGTTATACCATCAAGTTCAAAGTTCAGGATTTCTGTAAAATGTGCAAAGGACTCTTTACTGAGGATAATGGATACACAGTAGTCTCTCCATAAGTTTCAGATATGGTTTTCTTTGGGCCAAGCATATCTGAACTAATGACATTAGTTCTCTTCCCTTGTAAAATATAGTGGTGGAGGTGGTGGAGGGACAAGGGGAGCACAATAAACACTTCTTTGAGTAAAGGGAAGAATAAATATATACAGCAGTCACTTCTCTGCAGCAATTTTAAATCATACTGAAGATTTAAAGCTCTTGTCCTGGACCTGCAGAATATCCCTTTTTAGGTACTGATTATGCTCCCTGGGTGGGGGGTGGGGGTGTCCAAATTTATTGTTCTCTGCGGTCCCTGACTCTGTTGTGTGAGGAATTTTTCCTTTTCCATCATCCATCATGGGCACAACTGAATAGGGCACTTGAGAATGTGCCTACTTTGGGTTGAGCAGGCTTTTCAGCTTTCTGCCTTTAAAAGATTGGGACCAAAGGGTTATTTTAAGTCTTGTGCTGCCACAGAGATTTTTTACATTAAAAACTTTACATTAAAAGGATCATTAACCATGACCAAGTGGGATTTATTCCAGGGATGCGAAGATGGTTCAATATCTACAAATCAGTCAATGTAACACATCACATTAACAAAATGAAGGACAAAAGCATATGATCATCTCAATAGATGCATAGAAAAACATGTGACAGGGCGCCTGGGTGGCTTAGTCGGTTAAGCGTCCAACTTTCGCTTAGGTCATGATCTCGCGGTTCATGGGTTCGAGCCCCGTGTCGGGCTCTGTGCTGACTGCCAGCTCAGAGCCTGGAGCCTGTTTCAGAGTCTGTATCTCCCTCTCTCTGACCCTTCCCTGCTCACGCTGTCTCTCTCTCTCCTAGAAATAAATAAAAATATTTTTTAAAAAAACGTGACAAAATTTAACATTCATTTATGATAAAATCTTTCAACAAAGTAGGTATAGATGGGAATTATCTCAGCATAATAAAGGCATATATAACAAGTCTATCATACTCAGTGGTGAAAAGCTGAAACATTCTTGTCCAGACAAGGATGCCCACTCTTGACACTTTTATTGAACATAGTACTGGAAGTCCTAACCACAGCAAGTAGGCAAGAAAATGAAATAAAAGTTATTGAAATTAGAAAGGAAGAAGTAAAACTTGCAGTATTTTCGATGAAATATTATATCACTCTAAATATTCCACAAAAAAAAAAAAAAAGACCTGTTAGAAGAAAGAAATTCAGTATAGTTGCAGGATACAAAATCAATATAAAAATCAGTTTCATTTTTAAACACTGATAACCAACTATCAGAATGATAAATTAAGAAAACAATACCATTTACAATTGCATTAAAAAGAATAAAATACCTAGAAATAAATTTAACCAAGGAGGTGAAAGACCTATATGCTGAAAACCATAAAACACTGATAAAATAAATGGAAGAAGACACAAATAAGTGGAAAGATATTCATGCTCATGGACTAGAGGAATTAACATTGTTAAAATGCCATACTACAGATTCAGTGCAATCCCTGTCAAAATTTCAATGGAATTTTTCATAGAAATAGAACAAACAACCCTAAAATGTGTATGAAACAATAAGACTCTGACCAAAATAATCTTGAGAAAAAGAACAAAGCTGGAGACCTCATGCTCCCTGATTTCAAGACAAAACAACAACAAAACAAAACAAACCCCACAAAACCCAAAACAAAACAAAACTTTAAAAACTCATGAGAAAAAAAAAAAGGCAAGACTGCAGTGGTAGCACTGTAGTTTTGAAATCTTCCTTAATCTGGTCATAGAAAATGAGAACAATTAAGTTAATAAAACAAAAGACCCCAGAAAACTTCTACAAAATAGTAGTTGACAGTGTACCATCACACCACTATAGAGGTGAGTAGGGACAGAATACTGGCAATGGTATCAGCAATAGTGCAAGAGTAGATGGAGGAGCATCAGAGGGAACTGAATGTTTCTGAGAGGAGAGAACCAAATAAGCACTCACTTCCTTAAAAATGTCCCCAATACTATGGAAGAGCTCCATGGGGCAGTGTGAGCACAGAACCTAAATTAGAAGCTGGTTTCCAAATCAATGCATTATTGAAAATGGGCTGGAATACGTTCAATGGAGCTGGAATAGTCTGGGCTCCATGAACTATTTTTTTTTTTTAAGCAAATTTATTGAGATGTAATTCACATACCATACATTGCACTCATTTAGAGTGTGCATTTCCATGTTGTTTAATGTATTTACAGAGTTGTGTAATCATTACTACAGTCAGTTTTAGAACACTTTAATCACTCCAAAAAGAAATGATTCCCCTCTATCCCATTTCTCTCTAACTTTCCCAGCCCTAGGAAACAAATAATCTACTTTCTGTCTCTATAGATTTGCCTCTTCTGGATGTTTCATATAAGTAGAATTATATAACATGTAGTCTTTGTGACTGACTTCTTTCACTTAGTATGATGATTCTAAGATCCATTCATGTTGGAGCATATATTTAATATTTAATTCCTTGTATTGCTGAGTAATAATCTATTTTGCGGATATGACATATTTTATGTGTCTGTTCATCAGTTTATGGATATTTGGGTGGTTAGTTTTTGGCTATTATGAAAAATGCTGCTATGGATATTCATGTGCAAAGTAGACCTATGTTTTCATTTATCTTGAATGTATCTGATGAGTGGATTGCCAAGTCATATGACAATGCTAAGTTTAAACTTTCGAGGAACTGCCAGACTGTTTTCGAAAGTGGTAGTACCATTTTGCATTCCCACTATTAATATATCCATTCTAATTTCTCCACATCCTTGCCAAAGTTTGTTGATATCTCTTTTTTTGCAGCCACTGTAGTGGTTCTGAAGGAGTATCATGTGCTTTTGAGTTTCAGTTCCCTGATGGTTCATGACATTTATGTGTTTATTGGTCATTTTTGTATCTTCCTTGGAGAAATGCCTAGTCAAGTCCATTGTCTTTTCTTAATAGAATTACTTACCATTTTTATTATTGAGTTGTAGGAATTCTTTGTACTATTAAAGATAGAAGTCCCTTATCAAATATATTAGTTGCAAGCATTTTTCTTCCATTATGTGGGTTGTCCTTTCACTCTCTAGGTAGTATCTTTTGAAGCACCAAAGTTTTTTTATACTTATGAAGTGCAATTTATCTTTTTTCTTTTGTTACTTTTATGTTTGATGTTATATCTAGCAAACCATTGCTTAGACCATGGTTATGAACCCTTTTGTTTTCTTTAAAGGTTTTATAGCTGTAGCTCTTACATTAGGCCTGTGACCCAACTTGAGTTAATTTTTGTTTATGGTGTGAGGTAGGGGATCCAAATTTCCTAATTTATTCTTTTGTATGTTGATATCTCATTGTACCAGCCAGTGCCATTTGTTGAAGAGACTGTACTTTCTTCATTGAACTGTCTTAGCATTCTTATTAAAAATTAATTTACCATGAGTATAAGGGTTTATTTCTAAAATCTTAATTTTTCCATTTGGAAAAACCATACCATCTTGATTACTTAACCTTTGTAGTAAGTTTTGAAACTAGGACATGTGAGTTATTCAGCATTGTTGTACTTTTTAAAGTTTGTTTTGATATGTGATTTGAGAATCAACTTGTTAATTTTTTGCAAAAATCTCAGCTGGGATTTTCGTAGGGATTGCATTGAATCCATAGATCAATTTAGGGAGTTTTGCCATCCTAACAAATACTTAGTCTAATACATTAATATGAATATTACTATTTATTTACTTCTTTCTAAAATACTCTGATATTTTATTATTTTTAGAGTATTAGCTTTGCAGTTTCTTGAATTTATTTCTAAGCATTTTATTTGATTTTATGCTATTGTAAATGGAATGTTTTATTTCATTTTTGGATGTTTTGTTTGTGCATGGGAATACAATTGATTTTGTATATCGATATGACCTCTGCAACTTCACAAAAACTATTTATTAGTTTTAATAGATTTTTAGTGATTTCCTTAATTTTTTGTACAGAAGATATTGCAATGGCACATAGATAGAGATAGTTTATTTTTCCTTTTCAACCAGGATGACTTTCACTTATTTATTAAAATTTGGCATTATTTTTTGCCTAATTGCTTTTACTAGAAGTTATAGTAAGAGGATAAATACAAGTGAAGATCACAGAAATCTGTCGTATTCCTTAGAGAGAAAGCATTCGATCTTTCCTCATCAAATATGATGCAAGCTGTGCATTTTCCATAGATTCCTTTTATTGGATTGAAAATGTGCCCTTCTAATTCTTGAGTGCTTGAGTTCTTGGATATTTTGAAAATGCTTTTTCTATATCTATGAAGGCAATGTGATTTAAACTTTTTTTGATGTAATGTATTAGTTTATATTCAGCTATTAATCCAATTGCATTCCTGAGCTAATTCTACTCGGTTATGTTATATTATCCTTTTTATATGTTTCCAGTTTCAGTTTTCTAGTATTTTTTGAAGATTGTGTTGTCTATGTTCATAAGAGATACTAGTTCATAGTTGTATTTGTTTTAGTGATGTGTTTATCTGGTTTGATTATCAGGATAATCCTAGCTGTAGACTGAGTTGGGAAGTACTCCCTTTTCTTATGTTTCCTAGGAAAGTTTGAGGTGTTTTAGGAGAGCTGGTATTATTGCTTTAAATATTTGGTGTAGTTTACTAATAAAGTCATTTGGCCTGGGGTTTTCTTTGTGGATAGTGGTTTTGGTTTCTAACTAATTGTCTTTACTTTTTGTAAGTCTTTTCATAGTTTGTATTTTTATTGAGACAACTGGGCATTTTTTGTCTTTTTAGGAGATTGTCCATTTTTTTTAAAGCTATCTATTATTTTGGCATTTAGTTGTTTAGAGTATCCCTTATGACTTAGTTTATTTCTGTAGAGTTGGTAGTATTTTTCTCTTTTATTCTTGATTCTAATCACTTGAGTCTTCTTTATTTTCTTGTTCAGTATAGCAAAATATACATCAATTTTGCTGGTTTTTTAAAAAATGTTTAAATTATTTTCTCTATAGTTTTTCTATTATTTATTTTGTAAAGAGTTACTCTATCATTTCCTCCTTTCCTTTTGCTGTAGAGTTTATTCTTCATTTACAGTGTCTTAAAAGGAAAGTTAATTATTATGATATTTCTCATTTCAATACAGTCTTGCTTCTACCCACTTTCTTTATGAGGTTTTGTGAATTGTATTACATTTCTATAGGTTATTTAGCCCTATCAATACAATTATAATCATTTTATGCCATTAATTTTTATATCAGTTTAAAGAAGAAAGGAGTCTTTTATAATTACATTATTACCTTTGTGGATATTGTTTCTTTTTCCATGCAGATTTACGTTTCTGTCTGTGGTCACCTCCTTTCTGTCTGAAAGAAAATTCCTTAATATACCTATATTCTAGGTGAATCTAACAGCAATGAATTCTCAGTTTTTGTTTGTTCATGGAGGTGTTTAATTCACCTTCATTTTTGGATAGTTTTGTTGGATATAAAAGTCCTCTATGGAATATGTCATCCTATTCTCCTCTTATTCCATTGTTTTTAGTGAGAAATCAGATCTTGATCTTCTTAGGGTTTCCTTGTACGTAATTAGTCATTTTTCTTTTGTTGCTTAAAAGTTTTTGGTTTTGGTTTTGACTTTGAAAATTTTTATTGTATGTACGTGAGTGGATCTCTTTGCCTTTTTTGTTTGTTTTCTTTTTTTCACATTGAATTTTAGCTTCAGCAAGTTTGAGAATTTCTCTAAAATTATATTTTTGAACATTTTTTATGTTTCTTTTTTCTCTCTCCTATTTCTGATACAACTTTTACGTGTACATTGGCATATTTAATGGTGTTTCGCATTTCTTAAAAGATAATTTTTTAAAAGTATTTTTCCTCTCTGTTCTTCAGACTACATAATCTCTATTGATCTCTCTTCAAGTTGACTATTTTTTTCTTCTGCATGTTCAAATGTTGAAACCATCTAGTGAATTTTTCCTTTTTTAAATTATATTTCTCAAACCCAGAATCTCCATTTGTTTTACCTTTTATAATTTCTATTTATTGCTAGTCTCTAATTGATAAAACATTATCATTCCTTTTACCATTTTTAAATTTCAGTAGAGTTAATGCACAGTGTTATTATATCAGTTTCAGGTGTCCAGTATACTAATTCAAAAATTCTATACATTATTCAGTGTTCATGATGATAAGTTTACTCTTAACCTTTCACCTATTTCACCACCCCGCTACACACCTCCTCTCTGGTAAAAGTGCATTTGGGTTTGTGTTTCTTTATTCATTTTTTTCCCTTAAATTCTACATATAAGTGAAGTCATATGGTATTTGTCTTTCTTTGACTTATTTTATTTAGCATTATACTCTAGATTCCTTCATGTTATTTGCACATGCCAAGATTTCATTCATTTTTATTGTTGAATAATATTTCATTGTATGTATATTCACCACATATATTCTCTATCCATTCATCTATCAGTGGACATTTGGGTTGCTTCCAGAATTTTGCTATTGTAAATAATGCTGC
This sequence comes from Hyaena hyaena, assembly GCF_003009895.1. Lineage (NCBI taxonomy): Eukaryota > Metazoa > Chordata > Mammalia > Carnivora > Hyaenidae > Hyaena > Hyaena hyaena. The sequence continues at coordinate 703,843 of NW_024081386.1, read as the reverse complement.
AGTAAACTTAGGGGTTCATATACCTTTCTAAATTAGTGTTTTTGTATTCCTTAGGTAAATACCCAATAGAGGAATTGTTGGATCATGTGGTAATGCTATTTTTAAGTTTTTTGGGGATCCTTCATACTGTTTTCTACAGTTACTGTCCTAGTTTGCATCCCCACCAGCAGTGGATGGGAACTGCATTTCTTGCCAACACTTGTTTCTTATATTTTTTATTTTAGCCATTCTGATAGGTGTGAGTTGATCTCTCATTGTAGTTTTGATTTGCATTTCCTTGATTATGAATGATATTGAGCATCTTTTTATTTGTCTGTTGATATCTTTTTTGGAGAAACATCTATTCATGTGTTCTTCCCACTTTTAATTGGATTCTTTGGGTTGTTTTGTTTTGTTCTTTCTTATTTGTTTTTGTTTGTTTGTTTTGGGTTTTTGTGTGTGTGTGTGTGTGTTGAGCTGTGTACGTTTTTTATATAGTTTGGATACTAACCCTTTATTAGTTATACATCTTCTCCCATTCTGTGGGTTGCCTTTTTTGTTGTTGTTGTTGATGGTTTTCTTTGCTGTGCAGAAGCTTTTTGTTTTGATAATAGTCCCAATTGTTTGTTTCTGCTTTTGTTTCCCTTACCTCAGGAGACATCTAGATAGATGTTGTGGCAAATGTCAGAGAAATTACTGCCTGGCTGTCTTCTAGGATTTTTATGATTTATTCTTCACATTTAGGCTCTTAATCCATTTTGAGCTTATTTTTATGTATGGTGTAAGAAAATAGCCCAGTTTTATTCTTTTTCATGTAGCTGTCCAGTTTTCTTAACACCATTTGTTGAAGACACTGTCTTTTCACCATGGCATATTCTTTCCTCCTTTGTTGAAGGTTAACTGACCATATAAGTATGGGTTTATTTGGGGGATATTATGTTCTTTTGAATTATGTGCCTGTTTTTGTGTCACTACCATACTTTTTATTTTATTTTTTTAAAATGTTTTATTTATTTCTAGGAGAGAGAGAGAGAGAGCGTGAGCAGGGAAGGGTCAGAGAGAGAGGGAGTCACAGACTGAAACAGGCTCCAGGCTCTGAGCTGGCAGTCAGCACAAAGCCCGACGCGGGGCCGGAACCCACGAACCGTGAGATCATGACCTCAGCGAAAGTCGGACGAAAGACCGACTAAGCCACCCAGGCGCCCCAACTACCATACTTTTTAAATTCATACATTTCTGTAGTAAATCTTGAAATCTGGGATTGTGATGCCTTTTTCAAGATTGCTTGGTTATTGGGGGTCTTTTGTGGTTCCATGCAGATTTTATGGTTTCTTGTTGTAGTTCTGTGAAAAATGCTTCTGATATTTTGATGAGGATCACTTTAAATCTATAGATTGCTGTGGGTAGTATGGACCTTTTAACAATTTTTGTTCTTTCAACTCATGAACATGGAATATTTTTCCATTTGTTCATGTTGCTTTCATATATTTCTTCAGTTCTTTATAGTTTTCAGAGTACAGGTCTTTCACCTCCTTGGTTGCTTATTTCTAAATATTTTAATACTTTTTTTGTCAGTTGTAAATGAGACTATTTTCTTCATCTCTCTTTCTGTAACTTCATTGTTAGTGTGTAGAAATACAAAGGAATTCTGTATTTTGATTTTGTATTCTGTGACCTTACTGAATTCACTTATAAGTTCTGATAGTTCTTTCGTGGAATATTTTGGGTCTTTTATATACAGTATCATGTTACTGCAACTAGTGAAAGTTTTCTTCCTTACTAATTTGGATGCTTTTTGTTGTCTAATTGCTGTGGCTAGTACTTCCAGTACTACGTTGAATAAAAGTGGAGACTGGACATCTTTGTCTTGTTCTGGACAAGGGGGAAAACTCTGTTTTTCAGCATTGAGTGTGATATTACCTTGGGTTTTTCATCAAGGGCTTTATTATGTTGAGGTATGTTTCCTCTAAACCTACTTCGTTGAGTGTATCATGAATGGATGTTTCACCTTGTCAAATATTTTTTCTGCATCTGTTGAAGTGATCATATGGTTTTTATCCCTTCTATTGTTTATGTAATGTGTCACAGTGATTTGCAAATACTGAACTACTGTTGCATCCCAGGAATAAATACCACTTCATTGTGAAGGATTTTTTTAAATGTATTGTTGGATTCAGTTTACTAATACTTGTTGAGGTTTTTTTTTGCATCTGTGTTCATCAGAGAATTGTCTTTTGTGTAATGTCTTTATGTGGTTTTGGGTATAGGATAATGCAGACCTCATAGAATGAATTTGGAAGCTTTCTTACCTCTTTATTTTTGGAATTGTTTGAAAAGAAGTAGTATTAACTCTTTTTTTAAAATGTGGTAGAATTAACCTGTGAAGCTATCTGGTCCTGGACTTTTGTTTGTTGGGAGATTTGATTACTTATTCAATTTCATTGCTGGTAGTCAGTCTGTTCAAATTTTCTGTTTTCCTGATTCAGTTTTGGGAGGTTTTGTATTTCTGGGAATTTATCCATTTCTCCTAGGTTGTCTAATTTGTTGGCTTAATTTTTCATAATATCCTCTTATACATTTGCATGTCTGTGGTGTCAGTTATTTCTCCTCTTGCAGTTCTGATTTTGGTGAGTTCTCTTGGCCTTTCTTTTTATGAGTCTGACTAAAGTTTTATCAGTTTTGCCAAACTTTTCAGTGAATCAGCTCCTGGTTTCATTGATCATTTCTTCTTCTCCTCCTCCTCCTCCATTTTAGTTTTTACTTCATTTATTTTTGTTCTAATTATTATTTCCTTCCTTCTACTGGTTTGGAGTTTTGTTCTTTTTTCTAGTGCTTTAGGTATAAGGTTAGGCTGTTTATTTAAGATATTTCATGCTACTTAGGGTAGGCTTGTGTTGCTGTAAAGTTCTTTCTTAGAACTGCTTTTGCAGAGTTATTATGAGAATAATTGATTCATTACATATAAAACTGTCACAACAGCTCCAATTTGTAAGATTAAGTACCATGTAAATGTTCTCCATTATTATTAGTCAAAGAAATAACATTTGTTTTTAAGCTGATATTTGGGGGGGTATCTCAGGAAAAGATGATGAAAGGGACTCTGTTAGACTGGGAGGTGGGATGGACAAGGAACTCTGCCTTTTCTACTTCCATTTCCTTTCCTCCTGTGATAATTTGTAACAAACAATTACTGTTGTATATTGAAGCAGCCAATCTTGTACTTTTTTCCTCAGAGTTAGATAATACTGATTTCCCCACTGCCTCTCTGTTTATCTCGTGCACTTGAAATGACCAGTTAAGTCAAGGGTTATTTTGAAAGATACACTTCCAAGCCTTTCAAAATTATGCTGAATAAATCAAATTGTCAACGTGATGGGAATTATGCACTACAGCTCAACATTTATCATCTTATTGTAGAATAGTAGCTGATGAACACCATTCCTTGACTGTATTTGGGGGACAGATATTGATCCTTGTGATGTTCTAAGCAGTACCTGGGAAATTTAGGGAATTTCAACTTCCTTAATATTTCTAGTCCCTCAAAAATAATAGAAATGTGAATAATAGGGGCGCCTGGGTGGCTTAGTCGGTTAAGCGTCCGACTTTCGCTTGGGTCATGATCTCGCTGTTCGTGGGTTCGAGCCCCGCATCAGGCTCTGTGCTGACTGCCGGCTCAGAGCCTGGAGCCTATTTCAGAGTCTGTATCTCCCTCTCTCTCTGACCCTCCCCTGCTCACGCTGTCTCTCTCTCTCTCTCTCCTAGAAATAAATAAAAATAAAAAAAAATAAAAAAAAAAGAAATGTGAATAATAGAAATAGTATAACCTGACATGAAAGACTTCTTTTTTCTTAATTATACACAAAATATGATTAGAAGCATATTTAAAACTATTTTGATTGATTTTTGACATAGAATATAAAATATAAGCAAACCTAATCTGTTTACTGTGAATACACCTTTAAAATGGGTGTCCTACTCCCCTTCTACACTAAGCCCCTTCTGTATAGAAAATCTAGGGCTACCTGCTGACTGGATACATTAATGAATGATGACTCTATAATAGTTTGTAAGAAGAGGAAATTAAGGGGTGCCTGGTGGCTCAGTCAGTTAAGCATCGGACTTTTGGTTTCAGCTCACAATTGTGAGATCAAGCCCTGTGCCAGGCTCTGTGCTGTTAACATTGGTATTCTTTCTTTCTCTGTTTCTCTGTCTCCTCTCTCTCTCTCTCTCTCTCTCTCAATAAGTAAATAAAAATTTTAAAGAAAGATGAAGTTAAGAGTCTTCTGGAGCTTTCCAGGGACTGGGATTTGTCTCTACTCATATGTCTAATGTTCCTGCTGTACAAGTAACCTTTAGTTTACAGTTATAAATATCTCCTTGTTAAAAGACAGGGTATTAGAACCATTCATTTTATTTTTAACTAACCCTAGGAAGAAGCAAAAAGCCATGTGGTCAGGAGGAAATAGAAAAATCTGTATAGATATTTGATTCTACGTCTGAATAACTGGGGCATGAATTGGGTAGAGTACCCTTAAAATATGTGTTTTATTAAATTAGTGAATAGGTCAAACTGAATCTAAATTCAAGGCTGCAGACCTTAGAAACAAGGCCGTCAGCACATGCTGGGGAGGGGAGAAAGGCTTGTCCAAGTATATCAAACCACTTTTAGTAATAAGAAACTTAGTCCTTGGGAAAAGAGACTCCAGGCAAGGATGTGTAGACTGGTTACCAAGCTAAGAACCCAGTGTCTTGGAAAGTAAGAACCAATATCAGAGTGACACTGGCATTGTGGAGAAGGAATTGAATCAGCCCTTTCTCATAAGACTTTTCCTTGAGAAAAGGCTGACTTAGTAATCATTTGCTAAACTACTGGATGATTCTTTGTATTTTCTCTTTCTAGGGACAGAAAAAGGCTTAGAGTCTGGAATTGGGTCAGGCAATGAGAGGAAGAACTAAAGTGCAATTTCTAAATTTAGAGACATTAGGAGAGCAGAAAGATAGGCAGCCCTCACAGAAAGTTACTTTCCTGCATATCTGCTTTCTTCTCAGATAATAAGTGAAAGGAATAAAGTATTAAAAATGAAAACATTTTACAATATATAGAACGAACAGACTATACAGATTATCAAAAACCTATAAGGGGACACTAACAATGAATAAATTTAGCAAGATTGATCAATAAACAGAAAAGACACAAGAATATTAGCAATGAAGAGAGACCCATAACTATAGATATAGTTTAGATCTTAAGAGAATCCTATTAATAGTATTATAAAAGAGTATTTACAAATTTAAATAAGAACAGATATTTTCTAGAATAGGGATGACTGATATCCATCAAAGAAGAGCCTCAAAAATCTAAATATACCAAAAACATTAGTCATTGAATTGATAATCAAATTACTTCTCTGAAAGACTAGTTCCAGACATTTTTACAATCTCATTTGCCAACCCATTGAAAAACAAGAGTAATGATTACAAAAAGAGATAATTGTCTAGGATAGCATTGATAACAAAATTTTCCAGGACAACACAATCAAGATAATCACATACAATTTTATTTTTGAGCAGTGATGCAGATATTCTTAGTGAAATGCAAACACATTTACCTAAATATTACCCAATTACTAAGGGGATGATATGCCAGAAATATGAGGATGGTTCAGCATCAAAAAATGTAAAACATAATATTATCAGAAATCATTTTATGGAGAAAATCTTAGGAACAACTCAATAAATGAAGATGTGGCATTTTTAAAAAATGACCTTTATTAAAATGATATATCAAGATCTTACTGAAAACACACTACTTATTTGTTTCTTTATTTTTAAATTTATTTATTTATTTTGAGAGAGAGAGAGTGTGCACAGGAGGGGCAGAGAGAAAGGGAGAGAGAGAGAATTCCAAGCAGACTCCACACTGTCAGTACAGAGCCCAACGTGGGGCTCAAACCTAGGAACAGTGAGATCATGTCCTGAGCCAAAATCAAGAGTTGTGTGCTTAACCAACTGAGCCATCCAGACACCCCTGAAGACACATTTAATGACTAAACTATATTTTTTTATAAGTGATATGTACATCCTCTGTGAGCTTTATTACCTTATGTTTACTGCTACACTGTGTAGACTCTTTGATTCTCCTTTTCTAATTATTTTATAGCATGTATAAACTCTGTTGATTTTTATATATGCATCTTTTATTCACTCATTTCAATGAATTCTCTTAGTTGGTTGACTCTTTGCCTATGCAGAAAAAGGGAAATTAACTCCCTTTATAAGACCCTTTCTTTTTCTTATCATATTGCATTAACTAGTATTATTAATGATGACAAGGATACTCACTGAGCTCACTTCTAGTCAACAATGTAATATTAGTGGCAATTTATAAGAGGTGCATGATGAAGGACCAATAATCAAATAAAATAATACTCTCAGTAATAATCAGAGTAACATAAATTAAAATCACAGAACTTTTAATCATATCAAATTAAAAAATCTGACAGTTCCAAGTGGTCAAGAAGGTAGAGAAAATCATATAATCACTGTGACAGATCTGTAAATTTATACAGTAACTTAGAGTGGTGGTTCTCAAAGTGTGATCCCCAGAACAACAGAATCACTTGTGGAACTAGTTAGAAAAGCAAAGTCTCATATCTCCCCCTAGATCTGCTGAATCAGAAACTCTGAGGTTGGGGACCAGCTCTGTGTTTTGGAATCCTGGTGATTCCAAAGCTGGCTAAACATTTCTGACTTAGAAGAATAAGCCATTAAGGTTTTTGACACTATCTGCAAAGAGGGAAGGTATAAACAGTTCTAAGTATAAATGTAGAGAAACTCATGGATCTATGCAATGAAACATGAGCCAAAAAGTTTAGACTCTATTGTTTGTGATAGCATAAAATTGGAGATTTATTGTAATTGTTCTTCAATAGGAAAATGGAAAAACTGCAATACAGTCAAATAAAGGAATACTACTACGTAGTTCTTGAAATGAATGAAAGTAAGTAAATCTCACTCAAAAATAACTTTGAGTGCTAAAGCTATGCTATGTAATACTACATAAGAAAGTAAAAACTTGTTGAATGTTCAATGTATGCTAGGCTCTGTTTAAATATCTTTATGCGTGTTTCCACATTTAATTCTCTAAGCAAGCCTCTTAGAAGACATAGGATTAGATCCATATTTGTAAAAAAGGAAAGACTCTGGTACAGATAAGCAACATATCTAAGGTCATATAACTAGTAGTAGTAGGTGGCAGCGTGACTCAAGCCTGGGCTCTAAGCAGCAGTGCCTCTCAGTATAGAAGATGCATCATTGATCCCTAAGCTTGTAACAATGCAGAAGAGGAGTTTGTTTGTTTACACTACGTATTTTTTAAATGTTTGTTTATTTTTTGAGAGAGACAGACAGACAGAATGTGAGCTGAGGAGGAGCAGAGAGAGAGTGAGACAGAATCTGAAGCAGGCTCCAGGCTCTGAGCTGTCAGCACAGAACCCAGCACAGGGCTTGAACTCACAAACTGTGAGATCATGACCTGAGCCAAAGTCAGCTGCTTAACCAACTGAGCCTGGCACCCCTACAGTATATATTCTTAACGAATACACAAATTCAGAGAAGTAGCTACTTCTGAGGAGGCAAAGGATAAACTGGTGCTGGGAAAGGTTAAATTTCATTGGAAATGTTTTATTACTTAAACAGATTTTTAAGCAAATACAGCAAGATGTTAATATTTTATTTTTTAAAAAATCATTCCAGGCACAAACTTCTGTTTATAATAATGTTAAAAACTTTTACTATTTCTGATGAAAGTATCTCATCCTTCATGCCACGGAATCATTTGTCTTTAAAACTGGACTTTGAAGTAAAATTTTAATTTAAGAATCCAGGAAAATTCATGAAAAACCATTTCAATCACATAGATTTATGACCTGAGACAAAGTTATTGAAAGAAATATATCCATGGAAAACCAGGAATAATTTTGTCAGTGATGTCCTGAGCAAGGTTAAACTGTTATTAAATATTCTAGGCATGGAAATAACTAGAAAGTTTTCCTTAAAAGGATAGCAACATTCTAAATTTATTTTATTGCTTGAAATTTAATTTAAAAATTCAGAATTTTATGCTTGCAGTATTCAACACAAAGGCAGTATCTGGATCAGTTCTTAGAGATATCAGCCATCCTTAGAAAATTGTTCAGAGCAAGAGATGACTCATTTTGTGTAGTTCCTGGACAGACCAGAGCAGATTTCAGACTATCTACTATTATCACTAACTAATAGAGGCCAAGCTATTCCCATCTTCACATCATCAGATCTTAAGCAACGTGTGTCCTGCCATCAGTCACAGTCAGATGTAGACAGAGTAAGATGAACATCATCCGTTCTCCCTGACGTGGTCATCCATCACTGCCTTGGGGGAATTCCATAGAGCCTAAGGAGGAATTCTAAGTAGTGTGGAAAATGAACCCAGAATGAGAACCTAGGAGATATGTGTGCTTGTCCCAACTATGTTACAAAAATAATGGAATTTTAGGATGTTAGCATTAAAGGGACCTCATAGATCATCTTACCCAGTGCCATCATTTTAAAGATGAGATTCAGAGTGAGAAAGTGACTTGGCCAATGCCATGTTCAACCCATCATCAATTATTTATTGAGAAACAGATGAACTGAAGGGAGAGATGTGCTCCCATACAAATCCTGGACTCAGAATCTCAGATACACCACAGAACGGTAGGACTGTCTCTGGGACCAATTGGTATCTTTCACAGCTCTCTGAATTTTCAGTATATTTAAATAGGGTACAATGAACCCCCTGCCTCCCCTCAGGTTTACTGTGAGATTGGAAGAAAATAGAGGCATTTCTCCACTTGTCTCTGCTTTGCTTTTGGTCACACCTGTCTCTCTTTTATCCTTCTGTTTTATTAATGCCTTGTCATAAAAACTATTGTTATCACCACCTTATTAGAAGATTATAGGAAGGATTAAATCTAAATCTAAATGTGTCATCTAGTCCCCATGTATTAAAATGTTATACAAATGTAAGGGGTAATTGAGGGGTGGTTTACTTATTGTTTGAGAGGCTGTTGCTTCCCCTATTCAGCCATTGTACTGGAATTATGTGTATGTGCATGTGTGAATCAAGAGTGGACAAAGTAGAGGTAGGTGGGGCAGAGGAAGATGCATGAAGCACTCAGGAAAGGATAATAGAAATTTGGAAACATAGCCAAACAAGGAGACAATGGAGGGTGGCTGAAGTTGGAAAACAAGCTGCCAGTTGTGTAATGAGCAGAAACCAATTCTGACCAAATTGCTCATATAGAGATGAAAAAGAGTGCATACATTTGAATGTACTAGCCTACCTCTTTTACCCAAACCCAATTTCATTTAGCATCTTCATATATAATCCAGAAACAATTCACAGGCATCTTTCCTGTGTCATAATGCAGTGTGTGGTCCTTGAAAACATGGCTGATGTAAACCTTTAAGGATGCTAAATACCTGTGTCAGGGTAACCAGTAGAACTGAGCTCCGAATCAACCTCTTCCCTGTGACCTATTACCATTGGGCCTGACCAGAAGTCTGCACTTGTCAGCATGAGGACCTTACTCTTGGTGTTTAATTAGAGTCAGAAAGCCCCATAATGAGTGTGTGTGAAGTGTACTTTAACAAACAATTTAAAGTATCTTCACATAAAATAGACATATCCTACAATAAAATGCAAAACTTACATGCTTTTAGGAAAACCGGTGACTGAAAGAAGTTTCCCATAGCAGGTGCTTGAGGTGATTTTATAGACCGTTGGGTCTGTGCCTTTGTCATCTGTGCTGTGAGGGAGAAATGTCCCTAATTCCCCCACCTCACCATGTACTAGGCACTGGGTGAGGTTTGTCCTTTGGGAGGAGCTGTGTCCCTGGTAAGACAGAGATGGCTTTCTTGGCTGAAGTCAGATGCCACAGAGGAGCCCTACGGCCAGCTGTCAGCTGTCAGCTATCTGCAGGGGGTGCAATGAGGGCCTCAGTCCTGAGAGGGCTCTGGGCTGCACACCACAGAGCCCTGCACCCTGTGTGCCAGCTGCACCCCATGCTTACACTGCCCCATCGTGACACAAACTGTTGGTGTGAAGTAAAGGAATCACTCTGGGTCTGTTTGAGAACACGTACTCCCTGAGAAGGCAGCGGATTCTAGAGAGAACCATCTAACGTCTTCACAGGCTGGATGAAATCCAGAAGCAGGTAAACACAAGAAAGTCTGTTCACAGATCACCAAATAAGCTTATTTTCCAAAATTAGTCTCTTTGATTCCCTCCCTACCTCCCTGAAACACATTATTTTTATTTCAGAAGGCCAAGATTTGCAGTTAATGATTGGGATATTTGGATGAGAAAATCATTTGCCTTCTTTATGTATGTATTTACCTGTGTAATATAATGGTCATGAAATTGATCCCAGTAGTTAGAATTCATAATATTAATCTTTAGGGCTAAAAATTTTCCAACCAAACTGTAATTTTTTTAAGAGAAGCCTCTTCCATTCCTTTGCTTCCAGAAAAAAGAAAGGAGAATATACTTTAAAATGCCTAAGAAATGTTTTCTTTATGTAAAAGTCTAGTGTTTCAAGGTTAAAAAATTTTGCTTGTTTTAATTTGGAAAGTTCTAAAGCTTAAAAAGCATAAAGTGTCACTAAGGTATGTGCTCAGGTATAACTCAACTACCTCATGCTAAGTGCTGGCTTACATGCTGTCTTTGTTGAATCTTCTTTACTCAGCCTCATCCCAATTCTGGATTAATTTTTTCTCTTTTTTCTACATACCTTATGGGATTGGGGCAGCACAAGGAGGGTTAATCTTAGAGAGATGTAACAAGGCAAACCCAGATATTCATAAGAAAAAAGAAAAAGCTGAGATAAAAAAAATGGCAATGTACCATGAACTAAGGGCAGAAAAAATTATACACACCTGAAGTGCAGGGGAGAAAAAAAGGAGTTGGGAGAGAAGAAAGAACAAACCTTATACAAAGCAAGGAAAGTCACTACATTTATTTGGATTTGGTGTTATTCATAGTTAACAACCAGACACCAAAAGTAATCATTTTCAGAGAGACAATATTAGGGAACAAATTTTCTGGAGGAAACACAAAAATTATTGGAAAACTATTACATGGGTTCTGGTTTACTTTTATCTAATTTCTTAATTTCCACTCTTAGGATTATCAGTTCCTTACTATTTTCAAATTTTAAAATTACTTTCATCCACCAAAAATCATTCATTATATTCAATAACCTGCAGCTCTCTCTCTAATTCTCAAATAATTAATGCTGTTGCCAGAATCTTCTTTCTTATTGTTCTTTCTGGCCCAAGAAGAACCCATCATCAGTTAGAGCCTGCATCAGTTAGCAACTGGGGTGATAATGCAAAACAAAAAGACAAAACAAAAAACTTAGAATCTGTGGTTGTGAGTTATACAGTGTATATAGGTAAGCCTGAAGCATGTATTCCCAGGTTTCCCTTTGTGGGGAGGCTCCATGTCAGTGGGAAACGAGAGACATTTTGCTGAACATGTGGAAGGCAAAAATTAATGCACCTCCTTTGTGTGGTCAGGAGCTTGGGGTGAAATCTGCAGCACACCCACGTTGTTGCTTATCTTCTGGATCCCTTTGCCGCAGCCAGCAGCAACCGCATCCAGCTCACATTGGATCCCTTCCTCCACGTTTCCTGACTCTGAGCCAGATAAGTGCTCGGCTCTTCCTATAGGAACACCCCCATCTTCTAAGGTGGAGATCTGCTCACCCTCATAGATTCCGGTCTATCTTTGCTTCTACTTTGCAGTCATCTTCTTTTCCCAGGTGCCTGCTCTTTGGAACCAGCAGCCTCGCACAGAATGTGTAGCCAATGTCCACACATGCTCAAGATCAGATCCCTAAGATTTTCCTCTTTTCCTTTCTTCCATTCTGCTTTTCATCTACTAGAATTTGTGCTTGTCTGATCAAATTGTATCTAATGCAGAGTTTGGAACTAGAAATGATTCTAGAGGAAAATGGGTAATGAGAACATCTGGGAAAATATGTAGTTAGATATCACTAAATAGGCAGGCAACATATATAAATTTGTTTCCAATTCAAATGATTACCAAATAGCATCAAGGATTTTATAATCAAGTGGATAAGATGGTTCATCCTGTGGACATGCGTCAGACTATCTGCCTAGTTATCCATTATTTCCATAGGCTCATGAAAAATGTGGCCATAATAGCAGGGATGATCATGCATTGGCTCAGCAAGATGGTTTTTCCACTTACGAAGGCCAACTGGTTGCATTCACTGCTGAGTATCCAATCTTCCAATAACAGATATCAACACTGAGTCCCAGTTGGGGTAGCACTCTCTAAGTGGATAAGCTAGACACCTGGTAGAAGCTTGCTTATATAGAACCACTTCCATCACGGAAGGGGCAGAACTTTGCTCTCATTGGAATAGACAGTCTAGATATGGATTTCCTTCTCTGTTCATAATGCCTCTGCCAAAACCAATATCCCTGGACTTAGATATCTTATTCACTGTCATGGTACTTCACACACCATTGACTCTGACCCAGGCTTTTATTTACAAGCCAATGAAATATGGCAGTATGGCCATTCTCATGGAATTCGCTGGTCTTAACCATGTTCCCCATAGCCCTGAAGCAACTGGTTCTACAGATTTGTGGAATGGCTTTGAAGTCCCAGAAACACAATGTTAGCTAGGGTGGCACCACCTGGCAGAGCTAGGAAATGTCACACAGGATGTTAATGGTCTAAATTAGTGACCACTGCATGGTGCTATTTCTACTATAGACAAGATTAATGGATGTGATTATAAAGCAATGGCTGTGGGAGTGAATCTTCTCACTATGACCCCTTCATGCTAGAATAGCAAAACTTTTGTTTCCCCTCTCTGCAACTTTGGGCTCTGATGGTTTAGAAGGTAGTTCCCAAGGGAAGAATGTTTTCACTGGAAGAGACAGTAATGGTTCAGTCAAATAGTTAAACTGGATGTTGAGACTGTCCACTGGACACTTTGGGCTCTGCATACTGGTAATCAACCAATCAAGGCAAAGAAGCAGGTTATTTGTACCGGCTGGGATAATTGATTCTGATTATCAAGGGGAAATTGGATTGCTGCTTCATAGAGGGGGGAAACAAAACTATGTTTGGAGTACAAATGGTACCTCTGGAGTACCACTTAGTATTCCTGTGCCCTATGATTAGAGCCCCTGGAAAACTAAACAGACTAATACAGTCAGGATTACTAATAGTGTAGACTCCTTAGGAATAAATATTTGGGTCACTTCATCAAGCAAGGAACCATGGCCAACTAAGGAACTTGCTTAAGGCAGTGGGAATAAAAGATGAGCAATGAAAGAAAGTGGTTAAAAAGCAACAATAACAAAAACAAAACTCAGCTGTGACTCTGAGACCAATTTCAGAAACATGAGGAGTTTGTGTAAATCTTGTGCAGGCTTGAGTTTTCTTATATAGGCCTGTGCATGCGTCTGTGGTCAACTAGAAGTTGGGCTGAGAGGTGGGGCTCTGCTCCATGTGGTCATTCATCCTCCATGTTGTTCTCATACAATAACAGAATTCCAAGTTGAGCAAGGAAGAGACTAGAAAAGCTGTACTATTATTTCAGCCAGCCTAGATTCAGAGCAGGTAGGGACTACTACCAAGGCTCAATATAAAATTTTGGGTATACGAAGGTCCTTCACTATGGCTGTTATCTACCCCTTTTTCCATTTACCTAATTTGAACCATATGAACTCACCAACTTTCAACCTTTTTGACCTGTAAAAATGGCAGTTTTAGATCAAATAGTAGAGAACTGAATTTTTAATTTTTTAAATATTTATTCATTTATTTATTAGGCATTTTTCCCTTTGGCACAGTGTCCACATGATGTTTCCTCACACTTAATACTACTTAGGACCTCCCACCTTTACATACTCCTTTCAGATGCAGTTCCCCTCAAGTGCCTGGCTTACTTAGTGGACCAGGTCAGCCATTTAGGAGATTGACACATCTCTATAAACTGCAGGTTCAAAAGACAACCAGAGGAAGCTAGTAAGCAACAAAGGCAGTGAAATCTCATTCTTTCTCCTTTGAAAATGTCCATGTCCCCAGGAGATATACATTTATTTTATTCTATTATTGTGTTTGAATTATACTGGGGTAATAATAGTCTAGTATTTAAGGCAGTTTAAGATGAAAATTTTCCTGTTGAGTGGTTTCCATGTATTGGTGAGTACCTTATAAAACTCTGTATTAATTTTTAAAATTGCATTTATAATTAAAGTTTGCTTAAAATTCAGGAAGTCAAATAGGTGAATGGGGATATGTGTGGAGATGAGTTCCAGGAATGAGCAGGAAGAATAGGAATGTGGAGTTTGTATTTTTCTTCTTTTTAAATCCCCCCTCCCCCCGCCTCTCTGGACTTAGAGGGTATTATGCTAAGTGAAACAAATCCGAGAAAGAAAACATCATGTGATTTCACTCATATGTAGAGTCTGAGAAACACAACAGATGAACATAGGGGAAGGGAAGTAAAGATGGGATAAAAACAGAGAGGGAGGTAAGTCATAAGAGACTCATAAATACAAAGAACAAACTGTGAGCCTTGTTGGGGGGATGGGTTAAATGGGTGATGGACATTAAAGAGGGTACTTTTTGGGATGAGTGAGCACTGGGTGTCATATATAAGAGATGAGTCACTGGATTCTACTTCTGAAGCCAAGACTACACTATATGTCAACTAACTTGAGTTTAAATAAAACAAACATGCTTTTTAATTAAAAGTGCCTGATATCTGGGATGTTCTACTTCTGTCAATCTGTACAAACCGGTGGTATAAATTTATAGTTTGTCATTAAAAGAATGAACATGGAATCATAATGTGCTTGAGCTGGTAAGAAATTTTAATGGTGTACCAGGTTGACTACCCAAGTAATGGGAGCAGTTTTCCAACATCTTTTCCAAGGGGTACAATCATTCAGGTGCTACTTGATACTTCCCAGAGTACTCTCACCGTGTGAAGTAGTGCCTCCTATTGGACACATTTTAGATGTCACGGTTTTCTTAAATGAGCCAAAATCTGCTGCCCTGAAATGTTTGTCTATTGATCCTACTTTTTTCATTAGACTATTTAGAAAAAAAACAAAATTGATTTTCATTTGCGTAGCTGTTAGGAACTGTAGTGGGGGGTTTTTGTTTGTTTTGTTTTGTTTTGGTGATTGCTGCAAATTGAAAAAGACTATATGCAAATATGTGCCATTATTGTTTCAGATGAAAAAACTCAAGTATTTGAAAGCAACCTTTAGGTCAATGAATTGAATAATTTATTGAAAAACATCCTAATTTTTGTATAATTAAGTTACTAAATTCTAGTAATATTATCCAAATGCTAGTCACTTGTACTTAGTTGAAAGTATTTTAGGGGATTTTCATAGAGATATAAGTTGTATTTTACTTTTTCCAAAGATAAATCAAGGGATGAATATGTTTTACAAGTAGATTTATAATGTTCAGTTAAATGTTAATCTAATCTTTGTGTATTTGTAATTTGTCTTACAAAATGGGATTTGGATACAACTATTCATGAATATTTTTATTAGAACTAGATATATCCATAAATAATTCTTTAAACTCTTTTTTTTTGGTTATAAGTAGCTTATCAAACTTTGCCTATCTACTTGGCCAGGTATAGTTTTATACTAATTATTATGCTAATCAAGGAAAGATTCAGGGGAGGAAATAATTGATAATATAGGATTATGTTCTAGGTGTTGATCTGCATGTCAGTAGCTATCATTCTGAAAGACAGAATTTCTCTTATCCTCGTAATCACACTATAATGTCATTGGTCCCAGGTGGGGTGCAAAAACTGATTGGCTGAGACACAAAAAGACTTAGTCATCAGCCCAAGGCCACACAACCAATGACTGGCTGAGCAAGGTCTGTTTGACCCCATGCCTCTCTACCTTTAATTTTACTGTAAGTCAAGATCATCTGACTTTGCTCTCTATGTCATTCTGATTGGATTCCTTGCGACACTAGAGTGCAGTTTTTGTTTCCTCAAAGCTCTTGAAGACAAAGTAACAAACGGATTTAGCTGACCCACAAGTGAAAATCAAGGTTTCCACTTCTGGTGTTTGCAAATAAGCCTCATTTCTTTCTTTGGACCAGGAATTCTGTCTAGAATGCTAACCCTCGGCATAATTGTTTGTGGAAAGCCAATAGGTTCCATGTGCTGCTTCAGGCTGCTTAGTGTTCCCTCCCCAACATCCATCCCACAGTTACCTTGCTTTCTAGCTTTATTTCTCTCTCCACCATAATCTTGAGGAAAATACTCGGTAGAAATTAAGTCCATTTGGTGGTTTTGCTCAGGTTTATATTCTTTGCAGCCCAATATGCTGCACTGATTTCCCACCTGCCCTGTCCTGTCCATGCTCCAGAATGCCATTGAAATAATCAGGACATTTCCTTTGCTTAATTCCTCATTTCCCACCCCATGGAATTAGTTATCTGTAACTTACTATAAAAAATTAGTACCACAAGGTGCTGAAGAGTCTAGCTCTAGCCTGCCTTCTCAGAGCCATCTTCTCTGTGAAAGTCCTCCAGGGTGTCTGTCCTGCATATCAGCCACACTAAACTCGTCAAAGCCCCTGTGTTAATTATTGTATTAATTTCTTAAGATTCCTGTAACAAATTGCCACAAGTTTGGTGACTTAAAACAATAAAAATGTATATAGTAATGGTTATGGTAGCCAGAAGTCCTAAATCAGTATCACTGGGCCAAAATCAGAGTCTGAAGTGCCTTACTCTCTCTGGATGTGAGAATCTATTCTCTGTGTCTTCCAGCACCTTATGGCCACCAGCATTCTTTGAGTGGCATATGGCCACGTCACTCCTATCTCTGCCTTAGTCACATGGCCTTCTATTTTGTTAGGCTAAATTTCCCTCTGCTTCTCTTCTATAGAGGTATTTAGGACCCCCTGGATAATCTATAATAATCTTCCCTCTCCTCTAACTCAAGATTGTTAATCATATCTGCAAAGTCTTTGCCATATGAAATAACATTTGTAGGTCCTGAGGATTAAGCTGTACACTTATCTTTTGGGGGCCATCATTTTGCCTATTAGAGTTATCTATAGCAGGGTAGCATATAACCCCCAAAATTTAGCAGCTTAAAAACAATATACATGGGGTGCCTGGCTGGTTCAGTCGGTTAAGCATCCAACCTCGGCTCAGGTCATGATCTCATGGTTTGTGGGTCCGAGCCCCATGTCGGGCTCTGTGCTGACAGCTAGCTCAGAACCTGGAGCCTGTTTTGGATTCTGTTTCTCCCTTTCTCTCTGACCCTCCCCTTCTCGCTTGCGCGCACGCTCTCTCTTTCTCTCTCCCCCTCTCTCTCTGTCTCTCTCAGAGATAAATAAAACATTTTAAAAAATTAAAAACTAAACAATATACATTATCTCATAGTTTCTGCAAGCCAGGAATATGGCTTCAATGGGGCCTTTGGATCAGAGCCTCTCACAAGGCCATAGCTCCTACAAGATTTGCTATGGAAGGACTCACTTTCTGGATAACTCATGTGGTTGTTTTAATGTTTAGCTCCTCATGGGTTGTTGGATTGAGGTCTCAGTTCTTCGTGAGCTATTTTCTGGAAGCCCCTCTCCACTCCTTGCCACCTGGACTTCTTTGTAGATCATCTCACATCATGGCAACTTACTTCATTGCAGAGAAAATGAGGACAGGGTAAGTGAGACTGTCTCTGAGTGGGTGCTAGTTTGGCTGAACACACAGTGCTTTACCTAATTGTGGAAGTCACATATGATCACTTTTCCTGTTCCATTCATGAGAATGAAGTCATTAGGTCGGCCCCACACTCAGGGGTATGGGGTTGCATTAGAGGCACGAATACTAGGGAGCTGGGTTCATTGGGAGCCTTGTCAGAACCTGTCTACCTTGGCTCTGCAAACATTACCTGCCCCTTCACTACTGCGTACCTTAACATGTGTTCCCCTCATGCTGGTCCAAGCTATCTGCTGACAGAATTGTTCCATGTGCTCCTCATCCAATTTCAAATGGCATTTCCATAGTGAAGTGTATTCAAGCAATATTTGGAACCCTACTGGATTTTATTTACACTTTTCTTTCAGTTATAGCTGTTCCTAAATTTGACTCTCCTGTTAAGCTCAGGGTCCTTTGAGGTCAGAAGCTCTTCCATCCTACTCCTTTGTGCTCGGTATCTCTCTGGCAGTGTCAGACATAGAATTAGCACTCGGTTAATATTGTTCTGAATATAGTTGTTTTCACAGTTGCATAATTCAGTGCTTATTTGACTGAAATATCATTGAAGTTCATGATTTATAATTTTCCTTTACTAATTTGACTTCATCTACTGGGGTTTGGTAGGGTTTCCTCAACTTTATTGTATACATTTCTTGAAAATTATGTTAAAATGCAAATCTTTATTCTCTAAGCCTGAAAGAGAGCTCAAAATTGTGGAGTTCTATAATGTTCCCAGCTGATGCCCATTTTGCTTGTCCAAGGACCACATAGTAAAGACTAAAACATAGAGAAGTGAAAGCAAGAATAATGTAAAAAGACGTTACAGGGAGGGAGGGATATTTGAGTTCAAAGTAAGGAACTTTTCCAAAAGCAAAATTGGTATAAAAATAGGATAGGTGTAGGTTGTGTAGATGCGTGGAGGGGGATGTATGTGTAGTTTGTGTGGAGGTGTGAACTAATGAGTTCATTGTTGTTGTCCAATTGTTGGGGACAGAGTAGACTCAGATAACAATTAGAATACATTGGGATATTCTCAAAGTGACCGATAGGATGCTGTGTTTCTGTTTAGGTCCTTAAGGATATCCATGCAAGAAAAACCTAAAACATATCTAATTGTATTCATTTTACTTATTGAACTTCTTCATATGATTTAATTTTTAAAGACAAATTTAGCTACTTAGAATGCATACTCACACGTACAAAGCACACAGAAACACACAAGAGACACACTACACCAGAAGAGTTTCTGATTCTGTGAACCCTGATCAGAGAACACAGTCAAATGTTAAAGGAAAGATTCCTTGTTGTACAGCTTTTCAGTTTGTTATATGGAGGTTATTCTCCAATCTCAAAACCCTTGATTAAATTGCAGTGATAACTCATGATCTACCAACAATGTCCAATTGCTAAATAGCTCAAAACCCCACTGAGTAAGCAAACTGACTCCCGGAATCCATGGACCATGTGATAGTGTGCTTTGTTCCTAGGAGAGCCCCTCAGGCCTGCCTTCATTCTATGGCCTATTTATTCTTACTTTACAAATAACTCTAAGAGACAATGCGACAAAAAGACCGCGTCCAATGATATGGTTGAGAATCAGCTTTGCCAGGAGTAACTCCTATACTTTTCCATGTCCCTTGCCCTCTGTGGTCTCAGTTTCCTCCCAGTAGGGTAGTTCTACATCAAGGATTGGCAAACTTTCTGTAAAGAGCCAGATAGTAGGTATGTCATTCTTTTGGGCTGAACAACCTCTGTTGCAGCTGTTCTGTTCAACTCTGGCATAGACAGTATGTATATACTAAGGTTTGGCTGTTTTCCAGTCAAACCTTATAAAAACAGATGGTGAGCTAGATCGGGCCTGTGGGCCCTATTTTGCTAGCTACCCCCTATTCTACAGAATCACTGTGCACCTGTCCAACTCAGAAGATTTATGATTTAAAACTATATAGAATCTAGTAAATTTTCACTAAGATATTAATAGGCTATACTGGCTTGAAATACATTTGCTTTTGAACAGGGAGCAGTATCTTAACTCAAAGGGACACAAGTCTACAGAAGATTTTCAGGTATCCGGGTCAGGTAGCAGGCAGTGGCAGGGTTATTTTTGATTCAAGGATCTTCGGAAGGCCTTGAGATTATGGCAGGTGGGAAGTTACTTGCCCTGTCTGCATGTAAGGCCAACCTGAGAGAGCCATTAGCATTTGAGGGTCCCTGCTGAAGCCTTCCTGGGACTGCTTACTTGCCTTGCTGGGACAGCTGGGAAACCACAAGGGGAACAATGAGCCCTGTTGTTGGAACTGTAAATAATGAACTGACTGCAGTAGTTCTGCTCCATAGGGCCCAATACTGACTGCTATTCAATTGTAAATATCCCCTTTCTGCTGCTGTAAGGTAGGGCAGAGAGTCATTGCTATATATTATGCTAAATATTCCCTGGAATCCAACTGCAGGAAGAGAGAGAGGACAATGCAGGCGGCATAACCAACCCATTAATTTGCTGTACATCTGTTTCTGTCTCCCGATAACTCAAGGTGCTAAGACAGCCCACGCCTTCCCTTTGAGACACATGGATATTTTTATAGGTATGGAATGCATGTATGTGCATATGAATGCATTGCTATTTGATTCCTTCAGTGGTACCTTTCTGGAGATGAGAGACCCACTTATGCCATTTATTTTCCTTACAGTGTTTTTCCTATTTCACTTGGTCTTGTTCTGCTATAGCTGATTCAGAGTCTTTCCCCTGAGAAGGTATTGAATAGCTACAGAGATGTCTCAGAGATGCTTAAATTAATATTCATTCCCCATCTAGTGCCCACTGCTGTCACCAGAACCTTAGCCTGGATTCCCGACCAATTACTGCGTTAACTCTTTCTCGAGATGTGATCCTTTTATTTGCCAGATTCCTAGATTGATTCCTTACTCACACTTGCTTTTTGGGACTTGGCAGTCCTGAACTCTGAACTGCAACCTGGTCCTCAGGATGCCTGTTTCTGCATCTATTCTTTGAGTTTGATTTCTAGGATTTTTTGATTCCTGGTAAACTTTTGAAACTTTTCCTTGCTGGACACTGGATAGAACAGTGCTGTTCAAAACATAAATTTAACAACTTCAGAACTTAAAGGGACCCTAGAAATTATTAATAACCCTTCTCTTTTAAGATGATGGCTGTGAGGCAGAGATGTTGCCTAATTGGCCAGTGTCATCCAGATTCCACCCAGAGGTCAGCCTTCCTCCCGCTCCTTACCATCTTCCTCCCTGGGAAGGTTCTCTCCTTCTCCTGTGTTTGCAGAAAGTGTGTTTCCTCATATCTTCGCATGACTTGGTTCCAGCCTTATGTGAGGAAATGAGTGGCTCTCAGAAATGCTGGGGTATTCTGGGGTGTGTTAACATCATGCCCCCAATTCTTTAACGTGCCATCAATTTAAGGATGTGTTTGTGGCACACATTTCCCAAATATCCAGGTAAGATACAAGTGGTAATTTCTCAGCACAGCATGATAGAACTTAAAAATGGAACACAGCAGTGGGCATCCATGCTGTTAAAACGCCTTTAGTCCTCCCGTCCTTGGAGAATTTTTCACTCTTTTTTTTTTTTTTTCCAATAAATCCTGGCCTGCAGATGTATTGTCCAGATAGGTCTCAGTTTTATTACCAAAAGTCCCTTCACATCACCCTTCTATAACGCATCTTTCAAGTGCCCTAGATCCTATTTACTCCTGTGGAGCCCTGCAGCTCTCTTTTTCTTTACCATATACTCGTTGATCAAAGTCCAGATTCCACCCAAATGTCAGCCTCTCCTGTCCCCCACCATCTGCCTCGCTGGACACACCACTCCATTCTAGTACATTTGGCAAAAAAGTCCGTGTTTCCTCACATTCTGAATTTTTGTTCCCATAGGAGCCTTATGAAATCATTCTAATAAGCCAGGTTGTCCCACATAAAGTGAGGAAACTTGTGAGTTTAACTACCTCTGTTTTCTTTCTTTCTTACACCTAGAAAATAGGCAGAGACTTTAGACTCAAATTTCAAACTTCTTCCATTCTTAAGTCAATATGTTGAAAACTTTTAAAAATATATATATCATTGGCTTTGAGGGAGAGAAAGAAAAGAATCTTTATGTTCTCCATGGTGAGAGTTTCGGCTATGTCAGATATGCATTTACACATTCTTATGTTTTCTTCTCTTTAAGTGCTTCTCCAACTTTTTCTGACCCAACACAGAGGTAGGTAGAGGGCTCATGAATCAGCTTAACCTGTTTTTACTTGCAGGTGCAGCAAAATGGCCTCCTGCGGGTCTGTGTGGTGGAGGGAGGATGTAGTTGGGAGTCTCTGTTCTTGAATTCCAACTCTCACTCTGCAAATAACTTACCTGCATGACTTTAATTAAATCATTTTACCTGTTTGGACTTCAATTTCCTGAAGGAATACTTTAACAGAAAAAAAAAACAAAACAGAAAAATGGAGCAACCATAGTTTTATCAAATAGAAGGTTATTCTCTCCCTTAATGAGGTGCCCAACCATTGGCAGCCCATGCTAGTGTTTCAGCAGCTTTATAGACTTAGACTGGCAACTCTGCTATTCTCCTGGCTTGGCCTTATTGTCTCAATATGCAAGTTGTAGCTCCAGGCCTGGGGTCTGCAAGTAGAGCAGGAAAAAGGGGTGGGAAGTAGTTCTCTGCTTCTTGCCCTTTCCTCAGCAAAAGGAAGAGCCATCTCAGAAGCTCCCAGAAGACTTTTACTTATTGGACAGAATCACAGGAATACCCCAGCTGCAAGGGAGGCCTAAATACTTAACTGTTCCAGTCTCTGTGGTGGAGGCAGGGAGAAGAAAGGGATCTTGATTACCTATTGAGTTAGCCAACCCACAGTGTCGACCACACCTTCCTCGTAATATCAAAGACCGAGGTTGTGCTACAAATGATCTCGAAGACCTCTCTCAGCTCCAACTGTTTGTGAATCTCTGAATAGGGAGAAAGAATTCAGTATGTGGCATCACTTTTATGTGTATTGCAGTTCCTGGTTTCTATGAAAGTCTGCCCCCAGGGAAGTGTCCTCTAATATTATTCTAGACACAGGTTGGGAGAGGAGAGGAGTTGGGGAAAGAGCTGCATCCATGTTGCTTTCTCAGACAGTAATATTATTTCTCACATGGTAGCACAGTGTCATGCCCAGAAGGAAACAGAGGGGAGCACTATTCACAAGACAATGCTGGTCTGACAATTCTAGGAAAGGGAAAAGATGCAAACATCTATTCAGACAGAAATATTCCTAAGAGAGGTAACACACATATTGGTAGTACATAATGATTTTTCAGTTAAACCTATTTTCATGATTTTGGATTTTAGAAAATTTAGAAAATGAAGAGAAAAGAAAAAAGCATTTTCACTTAAAAATTTCCTTTTCCCATATCAGTGGGATCTTACAGACTTGTGGCACAAGGCAAGGCGAGGGGGGATTGGAGGAAGGTGGTCAGAAGTTTCAAACTTTCGGATATAAGATAAATATATACTAGAGATGTGAGGTACAACCTGACTGGAGTGAAAACTCCATGATATATAAGAAAGTTGTAAAGAATAAATCCTGTGAGTTTTCATTTCACCATAATTCTGTTGAATTCTATTGAGAAACTTGCTTCCCTCACTGTTTGTATTTAAGTTTTTTATGTGACTTCAAAGATGGGATCCGAGCAAAGAAAAGTGGGCTGTGGCTACTGGGACAGGGAGATTCTCTTCAGGAATCCAAAACAGGTACTTAACGTCCAAATACTTTTTGACTCTTCTTAACCACTTGTAGGAAATAACTTTGACCTACTGTGCTCATCTCCCTTTGCTTTTCTGAAGAAAGCTGCTTTATAGTATTTCTTTAGAAAGACATGCTTGCTTACTGTATGCTTTAAGCACATTCTGAGAGGAAAATGTGCACCAGGAATGGATTTTCTAATACCAGGACCCACACACAGAAAAGCTGATGGGAACTAAGCAGAGTATATAATGTGTGATTTCCTCAGGGAGAGATAACAGAGAATGGTAGACAGGTGTTAACTTGAGAGACCTTGTCCTCAGTTCTTCATTTGTTTAATGTGGTATGAATTGGTGGGTGTTTTGAGTCTCTCTCCTGGTACACAAGAGTTGGGATCTTCCTTTTTGAATGTGTGAATCACTCACAAATCATTGTGGTTTTCCATGTTTGAGATGTGTTACATTGATGACTCTGGTCTTTTTTCTGTTTCTGGACATAGAATTGTGGCAGATGTAGAAAGGGTAAGTTAAAAATTTCAGGAATTGTAATGCAGTTTGCCAGTGATGATCAGTTTTCCTCCCTTTTGAGAACATAGGGTTGCATTTTTTGGCTTCTTTGTGGTTGGGGCACTAGTTTAACTAGTTTTTTAAAATGAGTTATAAGCCTAAGTGATGAGTTACTCCCATGCTAAAGAATTTAATTATGTATTTTATTTATTTATTTATTTATTTATTTTTATTACTAGGAGAGAGAGAGAGAGAGACAGCATGAGCAGGGGAGGGTCAGAGAGAGAGGGAGTCACAGACTGAAACAGGCTCCAGGCTCTGAGCTGGCAGTCAGCACGGAGCCCGACGCGGGGCTCGAATCCACGAACTGTGAGATCATGACCTAAGCAATAGTCGGACGCTTAACCGACTAAGCCACCCAGGCGCCCCTAATTATGTATTTTATCTGTGAAAACCTCTAGAGCTTTCTTTTCCTCCAGCACAGGTAACTAACAGTGTTCAGGTTGCTTCTCCATTTGTTCACAAATAACAGATCCCTCGGGGAAACTGATAAAAGGAGTGAGAAATACACCTTTGTTGGTAAGCCATTAAAGTTTAGGGGATATTTACTCCTATTCCAAAATTTAAGTGTATTCTGACTGTAAAGCCTTCTTCTTACCTGGAAATAATTTGAGATCTTTTACCTCAGGCTATAAAGAAAAAGTGAAGCTGTCAAGGGAATATCAAAAGTTTAACTATAGCGTATAAATATAGATTTACTCAATAGAAAGGGAATTGGACCTAGTTCTGCATTCTCCCAATTATTGCTTATAGAAGTTGTGACATATCACTTGATTATCCAGTGGTACTATCAGATTTTTTTTTTTTTTTAAGAAAGTCAGGATCATGGCACATCTTTCCTTTTGCTTATCTAGTTTTCTAGATAATGAACTGGTTCCCTATCATCTTCAGAAGGAAACCAATTACCTTGAGTTTGAACCTATTTCGATTCTTAGGCTTATTAAAGCTCAAATTATCTGTCCCAGGTAGATGTCCCTTTGAATTGGCTCCTATGTACTTTTGGAATCACCCCGGTACAGTCTTTGATACATTCCAGTCTCTCTGTTATGTCACGATATTCTAGGCCCATACCAGGGATCATCTGTTTATCCAAAAAGCTATAGTTTTCTTTAATGGAATAGAGTTTTAAGACCAGAGTCTAGACTTGTTATTGGTAGTGGTTTTGTCAGACCCTTCTAAACTTGTAATGGACAGAAGTAGGGAAAACATTATGTACGTATGGTATGTTGTGAGTTCATATAGATATTTCCAACTAAAAGCAGGACTGTAAGATAACTTCCATGTTACTGTTGGGATATAGTTTTCCATGGATATCTTTTGTTTCAGAAAATGTTGAAAGTAGAGATATTGACCATCTTTGTTCTAGACTATCTTCTGAAGGATTTTTGTATAGCACACAGCTTTAAAAGATTGAGATAATGTCTTTCTGGAACAAAGGATGAATTTGTTTTCTGTCTAATATAAAAAGGATAATCTCGATTCAGGACAAAGGCTAGGGTATCAGTGAGGGTTCTTAAGAGAAACAGAGCCAGTAGGATATATATATATATATGTATATATTTATATATATTTATCCATATATAATATAATAAGATATAATAATATATACTAATATAATGTATAACTAACATAATAAGTAATAAATAAATAATAAGATTAATAAAATAAATAAGTAAAATAAATATTTCTTTATATTTATGTTTATATATTACATATAATTTATATAATATATTAGAAATATAATATAAAAATATATTTACATATATATTTATTTATATTTATATATAAGAATATAATAATTAAATAATTCCTCAGGCAGAAATTGATGTTGCAGTCTTGAGGTAGAATTCTCTCTCCAGTGTTTACTCATAAGGCTTCAACTGAGTGATCTTTACTTATGATGAATTGATTGTAAGTGTTAATATCTATAGGACACCTTTACAATAATACTTACACAAGTATTTGACTAAATTACTGGATAATTGTTACTTAGTGCTATGGTGAGAAAACTAACCATCACAAGCAGGTTCGCTTGCAGACTACTATAAAAGATTCAGTTTGCCTAAACTCTAGGTTACTCAGCTGTTATGCAGACTTACTACATGTGCGTGGACCTAGGTTCCTCTGTGTCACTATTATTGAGGTTTTTTTGGGGGGGTAGATAGAATTGATGAAACCTAATGCTCATGCTTCTTGCTATAAATAATAAAGTAATAAGTAGTAAACTATTTTGTCTGTGGCCCAAAGTTTTTTCCATCAGCACCCATGAGACCGTGGTGGGCTTACCTATTAGCTTTCAAGGAGGGCAAAATCTCAGACCCTTCTCAGTTCTTAACAAGTCCATACCTTTTTCCTTTCACTATGAGAATTTTGGTTCTCAAGAACACAAACACAGTGGATAACAGAATTAGAAGGTCCCAGGGATGTCTGGTGACTCAGTCAGTTAAATATCTGACTCTCCATTTCAACTCAAGTCATGATTTCATGGTTTGTAAGATTGAGCCCCACATCAGACTCTGTATTGACAATGTGGAGCTGGCTAGGGATTCTCTCTCTCTCTCTGCCCCTCCTTAACTCATGCTCTCTCTCAAAATAAATAAACCTTAAAATAAAGAACTAGAATGTTCCATAATTACTTAGTTGCTTTATCCCACCTTACCCACACCATTGTCTTAGTAGTAGTGATGACACCACCGATTACTGTAATTACCAAGAATCGTTCATTTATGGCATGGGGTGCATATCTTTTGTGTATCTTCTCTCTAATCTCCTCTTACTTTCTTAATATCATATTAAGTCTACATTATCAGATTATATAGTCATTATATTCTCCCTTTATACCTTCCTTTAGTCTTAGTTTTACAAGTAGCTAGACATGTAATACCACCATTTCTCATGCTGATGTCTCTCTCGCAGTTGTGATTGTCTGAGGTTTGTTCTGTGGTAAATTCCTTAGGAAGGTCTTCTGGGGATGGTATGGCAATATGACATGAATCCTTGTATGCTAGTAACAATCTGCATGTTTTACATTTGAAGGTCAGTTTTGTAATAACATTTTTGTCTCACATTTTCTTTCCTTGTATGCCTAAAATACATTACTCAGTATTCTTCTGGCATGAGATATGACTTTCAAAATATCTGATGATAATTTTATTTTCTTCCCTTTGTAAGTCACAGGATCTATGCATAGGTGGCCAGAGGTTATTTTTTCTTTGAAGTCCAGGAAATGTATTAGGGTACATCTTGGTGATACTTGATAGTCTTAGGTTTATGGTGTTCTCTTTCAATATTATGTTTTCTTTTTTCCATGAAATTTTTCATGAACTAAAGTTTTTAGTATTTTTTGGTATTTATTTTTGTTCTCTTCAGAAAATCCTATTATTTATATGTTGGTACTTCTTTGCTTCTCTTTAATAATTGTCCTTTTCTTTCAAATTTTAGTTAACTCTTGGATTTATGACATTTTCTTTATACATGCTGTTTCTCTTAATGGCATTATTTGTTGTGATCATTCTTTTTTGTTTTCCTTCTAGTTTACTCTTGTAAAATATATTTTTAATTTTTGACTTTACACCTTATTTCTGAATTTTCTAATTTTGATTTGTGTACTTTATGGTTGTTTTTTGAATGTTTATTTATTCATTTTGAGTGAGAGAGAGAGCAGGAGAGGGACAGAAAGAGGGAGAGAGAGAATCCCAAGTAGGCTCCATGCCTCCAACACACAGCCCACTGCAGAGCTCAGTCTCATGAACCATGGGATGATGACCTGAGCCAGAATCATGAATTGGATGCCTAACTGACTAAGCCACCCAGGTGCTTCTATGCTTGTTGTTGTTTCAATCCATCTATCTGTCTACCTCCCCCATTCCCTCCTTCCCTCCCTATCTACCTATACAAATACACACACACACACACACAAATGATCATATAATATGAATATATAGTAGTCTTAGTAATACACACATGCATATATACTAACTTTGAATTATTTTTACAGTTTTCATTCAACTCTCCTTTTTTTCAAGCATGCTTTGATGATTTCATTGTTTGCAGGGATATTACTCTGTTTTTCTTTCTTTTAATTATAACTTTGCATGGAAATTGATGCTTTTCCACTACTAAAATTAATGGATTTCAGTTTTCCTGAAAATTTAGAGGTACATTCAAATACTTCTTTTCATGAAACTCTTTCTGTCGCTTTTGTTGAATGTCTGAAAATATGATGCTCACAATCTGAGATTTCCTAATGCTGTTATCTTCCCCTACTTTTACTTGAATGTTCACATTCCTTTCTCTCTATTGTTCCAGTCCTGTGGAATCTTCAATCCCAACAGTAGATTATTCTCAGTATGGGATAAGCTGGTTTCATAAGTTCATAAGGGCTAGACTGCTCCAGCTCTCAGTTCTTCCCATGGGACTCTCATACTCATTATGTTGGAGTCCTTAAATTCACTCACCATACTTCTCAGTGAAGCCCTGTTTCTTATACTGGAGTTTTCATAGTCTCAGCTTCATCACATTTCTGTTGATTCTTTCTGTTTTCTCCCGTACAGATGCCAATAACATATAGATCTTGTGCTGTCATTGGATTCATATGCATATCTTGTCACCCAGCTTTGTTAAAAATGTTATACATGGGTTTTTAGTATTTCTGTCTAGTTGCTGTATTTTTTAAAAAAATTTTTAATGTTTGTTTATTTTGGAGAGACAGACAGAGCATAAGCATGGGAGGGGCAGAGAGAGAGGGAGACAGAATCTAAAGCAGGCTCCAGGCTCTGAGCTGTCAGCACAGAGCCCGAAACGGGGCTCAAACTCATGAACTGCGAGATCATGACCCAAGCCAAAGTTGGACGTTTAACCGGCTGAGCCACCCAGACACCCCATAGTTGCTCTATTTTTATGTAGGGATTCAGGAAAACCAAAGACTCTGTGGCCACTACAACTGTCCTCTTTCCAGAATTACCCACCTATTTATGTTTATTTAAAAAAAAAAAAAGTTATGGGGCACCTGGGTGGTTCAGCTGGTTAAGAATCTAACTTTTTGTTTTGGCTCAGGTCATGATCTCATGGTTCTTGGATTTGAGCCTCATATTGGACTTTGCTCTGAAAGCATAGAGCCTGCTTGGGATTCTATTTCTCTCTGCCACCCCTCTGCTTGCTTTTTCTCTCAAAATGAAGTTAAATAACATTTATTTATTTTTTAAAAAAAAGAATTTATTTTTTTTAACAGTTACCATAATGTAGATGCTAGAGATTTAAAAGTGAACAGGGTGCTACACCTTCTGTCCAGGAACTAGTGCAAAATTTAGAAAAAGCTTTGAATTCTGTGTCATTATTCCCTTTAGTTTTTTATTTTTAAATTATTATTAAATTATTTTGTATGTATAATATACGTATAGGAAATTGCACATTTCTTTATTTAAAAGAAAATTTTTTAACATTTATTTTTGAAAGACAGAGACAGAGAACAAGTTGGGGAAGGGCAGAGAGAGAGGGAGACACAGGATCTGAAGCAGGCTCTAGGCTCTGAGCTGTCCGCACATAGCCCAATGTGGGCTGGAACTCACAGACCGAGAGATCATGACCTGAGCCAAAGTTGGTTGCCCAATTGACTGAGCCACCCAGGCACCCCAAGAAAGTGCACATTTCTTAAGTGTACAGCTGAGTGAATTCTCACAAATTGAACAAACCCATGTAACCAGTGTCTACATTAAAAAACAGAATATTCTCGGGGCGCCTGGGTGGCTTAGTCGGCTAAGTGCCCGGCTTTCGCTTAGGTCATGATCTCCCGGTTCATGGGTTCGAGCCCCGCGTCGGGCTCTGTGCTGACTGCCAGCTCGGAGCCTGGAGCCTGTTTCAGTCTGTGACTCCCTCTCTCTCTGACCCTCCCCTGCTCACGCTCTCTCTCTCTCTCTCCTAGAAATAAATAAAACATTAAAAAAAAAATTTTAAAAAAATAAAAAAAATAAAAAAATAAAAAACAGAATATTCTCAGTATCTATCCACTCGTCCCCTTCCTTTCTAGATCCTCTGACTTATAATAGCAAAGGGGTAACCACTCTCCTGATGTGTAACAGTGTGTATTAGTTTTGCTTGTTTTTTGCTATTTATGTGAATGGAATGATATATGTATTTTTTATCTGTCTTTTTTTGTTCAACATTATGCTTATTATCATTGTCATTGTTGCATACAGTTGTAGTTTTCATTTTTCTGTGAATATACCACAATTTATCCATTCTACTGATTGTAAACATTAACATACTGATTTGGGACTATAATGAATAGTGGTGTTATGAACATTCTAGTGCATGTCTTCTGACAAACAAGTGTATGCATCGTTTTTAGGTATCTATCCAACTAAGGATGGAATTGCTGAGTCAAAAGTTAAGCATATATTCAGTTTCAGTAGATACTTTTAAGCTTTTTTCAAAGAGATTGTGCTGACAATTTTTCACTCAGTGCTGGGTAGAGGAAATCTATGACCAAAACTGACCTTTTAAAAACATTTTTTTAAAAATGTTTTATTTATTTCTAGAGAGTGCTCGCTTCGGTAGCACATATACTATTTATTTCTGAGAGAGAGAGACAGAGAGACAGACAGGCAGACAGACAGTGTGAGCAGGGGAGGGTCAGAGAGAAAGGGAGACACAGAATCTGAAGCAGGCTCCAGGCTCTGAGCTGGCTGTCAGCACAGTGCCGGATGTGGGGCTCCAACCCATGAACCGCGAGATCATGACCTGAGCCGAAGTTGGACGCTTAACTCACTAAGCCACCCAGGCGCCCCCAAAACTTTAAGAAAATAGTTCAGAGAACTGTTTCTAAGAGTATATTGGAAGAGAGAAACTGAAAATAAAGAGCCTAGTTTACCTCTTATAGAAGACAGTAAGAGATTAGAATATATTAAATGAAATAAAAAGAAGTGTATGGATATGTGTAATTGTGTGCTCCTAGAATCTGCTACACCTGTGTGAGGGAGAAAACAATGATATTTTTTAATGTTTATTTTGAGAGAGAGAGAGAGAGCGCACATGCACACAGGGGAGGGCAGAAAGAGGGAGAGAGAGAATCCTAAGCAGGCTCTGTGTCGCCACTGTGGAGTCTGAAGTGGGGTTTGATCTCATGACTATGAGATCACAATCTGAGCCAAAACTAAGAGTCAGATGCTTAACCAGGTGCCCCAATGACAGTTTGTATAGAAGTTTAAGGAGGATGAGGATGCTGAGTTCACAAAGGCTATGCCAGTGCAGAAAGAAAGACCCTTGGGTCTTACCTACATGCAGCTCTATCCTTCTGCCTTATATCCTGTTCCTACAAGCCTTGAGTTGATCCCTCAGGCCTCCTGGAACCATGTAAATTAATAAATAAAAGACCATATATTTTTTACACTTAACTAGTAATACAGTTATTTCAATAATACGGGGTCCTGATAACATAAAACACCCATTCACCCATTGAGAAGAATCTGCAATTACTGCCTTCTATTTCACACTACTATATCATTTTTATTTTCTGTCACACACAAAAGTTCTTTAGAGGAGCTAATAGAGATTGACAGCGCCTGGGCTGCAGCTCTTCCCTGTGAGGAAAACAAGTGAACACCCACTTCTTTATGCCTAGGCAGTGCTGCCTCTACCTGGATCCCTGTGTTCAAAGCCCAGAGCTCTGAATTGTAATGGCCTGGTTGCTGTGCCTTTCCCCAGCCTACCCTTCCTTATGAATATGAAGGGAAGTGTTCCCTGATGGCCTGAGAAAGGGAATATGACACCAGCAACTTCACATCATGCAGAAATCTTGTTTTTGGGTAGAGCTTTGCTATGTTCTACAGTTTTCTTCAATCTCCAAATACTGATGAAATTCGCATGTGAACAGACTTGTTTTCGTCTCTTATGAGCCCATCTGCTTCTGCTGTTAATTTTTCACCTGGAGCCCTAATTATAACTGACTCCAGGCAGACATGCCTATGATGTCACTGTCAGGAGATCAGGACTTCAGGTGGGAAATAAGGTGCTGGAGCAGATGGACATCCTCTGAGCAAAGATCTTGATGTTTTGTAAATATTCATTGCCTAAGAATGAGTGTGAAAGGAAATACTGAATATGGAAGGAAGGAAAAGAAACTCCTAACTGTACTGCCCCCCCCACCCACTTTTATCCTTTTCTAAATTCTCACATGGCACCAGAAGTATAGTGCCATGAATTATAGGTAGTGGAATAACATTTTTAGTAAGCTGGCTTCCCTAGGGTCTAGAATAGTATGTTAGATATCCACTTGGCTTTCAGATTAACAAGGAGACTGGATCTCATAACATTGGGAATAGCCAATGCAACAGCTAGAAGACACACTCGTAGAAAGAATACATTGCAAAATTTGTGTAGTAACAATCTCTTTCCACATTAAATGCAGATTTATAACAGATTTAGCTCTGCTCTTATCTCATGATAAGTCATGGGACCATTGTTACAGGAGGCAGGAGAAAATCTTCTTTTCCTTTAATATGTCTATATAATAATGGAGATTCAGCCAATCAGCTGTCTAGAAAATTACCTGAACTATGTCTGTCCCATACATGTGTTCTAAGAATACATAAAGTTATTCATCAAAGATGAAACACATCTGTACCAAATATAGAGAAAAAAATTATAGGATGAGTTACAAAATTTTAATCAATACAGGAGGAAATTAAGAATTCTAAGATAGTAGTGAAATTCCCAATTACTAGTTAAACCCCTCCTCTCTTCTTTTTAAAACTTGTTTTTCCAAATAAAATCTTTTATGACTGTTCTCTTGATTCTATGTGCTCATACTCCATTATTGGTGGAGTAGGACAGTTTATGCCAGAAGGAGTTAACATGAGGCATCTAATTAATTGAAGGGGCCTTGTTTTAGTCTGATTAAGCATCACATTTCCATTTCCAAGGATAAAATTATAAGCAGGGCTGTTTTGGTTCTTTTCACTAGTTATATGGGACTTGGCACCGACAACCAGTCTCACAGAAAATGTATACAATTTATTGTTACCTTTGCCCTTTGGAGGTTCTGTTGTCATAGAAGAATTATATTTTTTTCCCACCCCAGGTAGGGTTTGGAATTTCTAATGGCAGAAATGGTCAGGAAAGTATATCCAAACAGCCTACAAGTTCTAAAGGAAGTTAGATCTTTTCTTGACCATCAGAGAAGTTGGTTTCTAACCCTAAAGGTGCATCCACACTGACCAGGTGAGCAACTGTCGCCTTTGCAGTCCTGAAAAATAGTTCTCAGGTTCTCTCTCTTATGGGCTCATTTGGGTATAGGTTTGCTGCTTCTTACCAATTCTCAAGCTCAGAGCAAGGTTGTTTATCATATTAAGAGTGAATGCCCATGTTGCACTTTCTCACTGTTCTTCTAAGCGGAAATATTCTTTTGAGACATGGGAAAACCTCAAGTTCATGTTCTCATTTCTCATATAATATTGGAGTCTAAATTCAAACTGTTGTAATTTCATCAGGTTGCATCAGTGGCTTTATATTCAAGTACTACTGGCTTTCACTACTTACGGGGATAATCTCATGGTCAAAGACAAAACTTCTTGTTGTAAAATGGCATTTGTTTGAATGGTGCTTAGACCCCAAGCAGAAGGAATTTATCATAGGAATCTCTTACTAAGACAGACTAGAAATAATGTGGATTTACATGGGCAGGTTCAGAGGATAGACAGGTTTCAGCAAACACATGGAAGGAGTTTAGAAATGCAGAGGGGTAAGACCATTTTTGAGAAAGAAATGAGACTTTTTTTTCTCATGGTGGCGATGCTGTTTCTTCATAAGAGCCCTCAGCTTGCAGATAGTGGACAAAATCCTGAGTTATAGACCTCAGGGTCATATCTTTATAAAATCTTGGAAGAATTGGATTTTCTTGCCCACAGCTTCTCTTATATTACCTAAAAGTAAGTTCACACCAGTGACAGTTTGTGCTTATATTGTGATCTTCCTCCTCTCTTGCTCTTATGCCTCCCACCCAAGGTGTTAGAATAAAATAGTTGACATTTCAGGCAAAGTCAGAAAAAGAAGCCTACTCTGGTTGGATATAGACTGTCCTGAGACTTTCTTTTATCCAGCACAGCTTCTGAGAAAATTAGTCCACTGGTTTCACTGTCTTTATTTGCAAGCTTTGGTTTAAAAGAAACACCTCCAGTTTCTTTTTCCCTCTAATATATGTTAGAACAGGGTTTGGCATGCTCACTGTCTGAATTGGAGGGCTGCCTGTTGTTCTAAGTCAAGTTAATTGGCCACGCCCATTTCTTTTCTCACTGTTGTCTATGGTAGCTTTCAAACTACAAATGAAGATTTTATGTTCTGCAAAGCCAAAAATTTGTCTTTATAGAAAAAGACCTAGCAGAAACCTCTCCAGTTTTTTTAGTCTTGGTGAACTTTACCATGAAGTCCACGTGGGGAACTCAAAAGTCTCCAAACACCTTTTAATTATTCTCTGTGACATTGTAGAAAGATTAGGGTTTGGGGGGCAAAAGATCTGGGTTCATGTCTCAGTTCCAGCACTTATTTTCAAGATCTATGAAAAGTTTCAGAACATCTCTCAACTTCCCCTGTAAAATCAGTTTGAAAACACTTACTTTACAGGATTCTTGTGAGGACTAAAGCACCTGACGAATCTTAGGCACTTTGCATACATTATCTTATTATTTCCTCCCATGTGTCCCACCTGTCACTTGTTACCCTATCACACCTTTCTTCCTTTAAAATTTTGCTTTAGAATTTTGGTGGAGATTGTTCTTGTTGATTGTGTTATGATATCCCTTAGTAAGGAGGCCGGAACAGTTTCATATGAAAGGGGATTTAGTCACCTTCATTCTGGAGACATCCTGGAAATTTAAGCAGACTGTTGATTTCTCTTACTGAGGATTGGCCCCAGTATGCTAGATCCTGTCCTGATTTGTTTTCCAAAATAACAAGTTAACCTGGTTCCTCTCTATCAAGGAAAAAGACGTCAAATAGAGGGGTTCCTAGTTCTAGCCTTCCTGCCTATTGAAAAGGAGAGGTGTCAGTATCATCTGGACCAAATCTTCTTACTGAATATTCTTATTACCTTTGTGGCATTTGAGTAGAAACCAGGATGGAAAGAAAGGCATTTCTCTTGGAGGTCTATATAATGATCCCAACCTAATGAATCCAACTTAGTAATTTTATATTTTGTAACTAAGTGAGGATATCCTAGAAATAGTTACAAGACTGCTCACTTTATCGTTGTTGATGGCCTTCATACATTGCTTCAAAGGGCCTCAGGTATCCTTTTGCAGAGTAGAAGGCAGGAGCCCACACATTGCTCCCCTGGCAAAGCTAACTTCATCCTGATATAAGCAGTCCCTACCTCTAGGTGATATAAAACAACTTGCTTATTCTCCCTGAGCTTTGTCTTCAGTTTTCTATTAGAGTCTCTAATTGGCCATTTACACCACTTTCAGACATTGTGTACTATCATAGGATAAACAAGTTTTTAAGATGTACAATAGGGAGCTAGTCCACAATTAATGGAAGGGTCTCATTTATTTTGTCTTGAATTTGGTTACATTCAAAATTTGTTTTCCGATAGAAAACTATTACAAAACATGTACAGGTTATTAATTTCGACCACCAGATTTTGTTTCTTTAGAGAATGTAGATAAATATTAAAATCCATTTAAAACCATTTTCTCGTGCACGATGCTATTTCTCTGTAGAAGCCATTTAAATTTTCCAGTCTCAAATACTGTGAGCACACCCATTTTCAGCATAAAGCCTTTGCACCAGGTCAGAGTGAAGGTGAGGACCAGCTGAGGTCCCAGGGGTAGCTGTGACTGAAGTGAAGAAAGGAGGAGAGGAAGTGTCCATGGTAACCACAGTTCAGAGAGCTCAGTCCCCAAGCCTTGGGCATCTTTTGTTTCACAAGGGAAGGAAGGAAGATTCTGAGCATCCTCAGTGGGAGCAGGAAGAGTTAAGAAAGCTACAGCATTCCTTGTAGAGGCGAGGCTGTAGGAGGGGAAGTAGTTGTATAAAAAGATTGTAATTAAGCATCATTAGTCTTCTGATGATGTCCAAGTTCTGTGTCTTATATTAGTCATTTATCTGCAATTCTGAGTACAATGCCAAGCAAATAGTAGGCTCTTAATAAAAACTGAATTGTCCAGGGAGGTCATCCTTGGAAGGGTAAAAATAAGTCACTGGCTAGAATCTAGCTAAAATAATTCTGTTCAAATTTATATTTTACTCTCTAGAGGGTTGTAAGCTTGCAAATGTTTGCAAACATTTACATACTGTGGTATACAAAGAGCAGGATGGAAACTGTTGATGGAATAGAATTATGACTATGAGTTCCCTGGTAAGAGACTAGATTAGAAAATCTGCTACCCCAACACACTCATAATTCAAAACCACCATCCAAGAAACAATAGAATAGAGGGGACAAGAGTTCACATTTCAGAACCAAATGGAACTTGATTTAAATTATAGTTCCGCACACCGTGGTCAAGTTTCTGTTTTCTCAAAATCTCCATTTGTTTATTGGTAAAATGGAAGTGCTCTTAGAAAGATATCCACATTAGATTGTGGAAGATAAAATCAGATATAGGATGTAAAGTGCCTACTGCATAGTAAGAATTTAATAAATGCCAGTTTATAGTATTACTCACTTCTATAAAAGGTGATATGAAGATTCAATGAAAGCCTTCCTACAGATTCTGAGAGCAGAGGTACACCTGGACCAGGAATCCATTTTAGATCTCTTCTGCCATGTCTGAACCCCTTTGAATGCTGATCACAGCCATTTCAGCTAATCAGGCTGAGGGTGAGAGAGAGAGAGAGAGAGAGAGAGAACGAAGAGACATGAGGAGTGATAATCATGTCTTCCCTGTGGGTTTGTGTCACCTACCATGGCTTCCACAGCCATTGTGCTTGTACTCCAGGCTGCTCTATTATTAGTTTTGGCTGCTGTTTCTCCTCCAGCTGCATGTCCATCAGGGTCC
The DNA here is from genome assembly GCF_003009895.1 of Hyaena hyaena. NCBI lineage: Eukaryota > Metazoa > Chordata > Mammalia > Carnivora > Hyaenidae > Hyaena > Hyaena hyaena. The sequence goes on along the minus strand of NW_024081386.1, from coordinate 666,748 downwards.
GTTGTGGAATACCAATCTGTCCTCACATGGCACAAAAGCAGTGCTCAGTCTATTAAAAAATATCCCCAGAACTCTAGGTTTCTGATAGTCTTGGTCCCCCACTGCTTAGAAGACACTGTTGTGAAAGTTTCCAAGGTTTCCTTTGTTATATGCTTCTATTAGTTGCACTTGGAGTTTGTTGCTCTGAACTAACTAGGCCTACAGCTAAACTTTTAACAAAACATCGTGTCCTTTGATGGTATTGTTCCCTTTGCAGACAGAAGTCAAGGCTGAGTTTCTTTGAATTTGAGATGATCATTTCATTCATCTTGGAAACACATGCACAGGTCATCTTTCATCCCCCGCCTTCAAGTCATGGTCCCTAAGTCAATATGTCATTATCTCATCTGTCACCTATACCATAGCCTTTTCAAGAACTGCATGTTTATGATGTCATGGCATGAAACTACCCCACGCTTGCTTCTGAATTTTTGCTTCTCTGAATTGCATTTCCATTAATCCACATCTCATACGTTTATGTATCTGTTTCGACATCTTAGCTGTCCCCACCCTCACCCCTGGGAAATAGTATAGAAACACATATCTGTGACATGTGGAGATTTGACACTTGCAAGCTTCTTGATTTCCTAGAGTATTTCCTTTCCACACAAAATAATTCTAGGTTGGCTGCTATGTGGAATTTTAGTATTTTCAGAAGTGTTCACTCCTATGGTTCTTAAATAATCAATATGCTTGCACATTCCTTCCCCTTTTTCCTGTCCTAACAGTAATCTAGAAGAATTTGATAAAAACCTGTTAGCTGACAAACATCAACTGATTGTTATGATCACTGGGAGTCATTTGGACTGAGAGGGGACCAGAACAGAAGGAAAAAATGGAGGGGAACAGAACTGGGGAGCAGACTGCGTCCTGGTATGTGCCAGAACTGTCCTAAAGTCCTTATACACATAAACACAACTAGTTCTTGTACTAATCATTTGAAGTAGGTCATGAATGAGAAAACTGTAGTGTATTTATAAAGAGTATGTACCATGGAAACTGACTGGATTCTAATCCTAGCTCCTCTAATAACTAATTATCAGGCCTTGAGAGTTACTTAACTCCTCTATTGTCTCAGTTTCCTCATTTACAAAATGAAGCTAGTGATATTTACTTTGTACAATTTTCCTAAGAATTAGGTGTGTTAATACATATAAACTATGTAGAACACATCCCAGTATATAAAAAGCATTCCTTATTATTACAATTATTTAATGGATTTAAGAATTCTATCCTTGCCTGGAGAACATGACCATGGCTATAAGATGTTTCCACCAAGGACAGAGCAGCCTGACTATGGACAGTTGTATTTCTCCAGGCAGAGACCCCTAAAAGTCATTGCCAGCTGCCCTTCTGGTGACTGGAGGAAAGCAGGACACTCTTGCACCCTTGTGCATCAGTACTGCCGGTAGCTTCTCCTACTCTGTTCAGTGGCAGATTTTGGCATATGTTTCAAGAGCATTTCAACATTTTGCATATTATTACCATAAACTCCTAAATCCCTTCTGCTACTAGAAGCAAATTGGGAGCTAATTAAGCATAATCTTTTTGGAAAAAAACCCTGTTTGGGCTTTTCAGAGTGGGACAGGCTCTATTTTATAATTCCTTTCTGAGAATTCCCCACTCCCCATTTAGAACTCTTTCATTTATTTATTAACTCAAGAAAAGTACCCATGAAAGATCCCCTGAGTAGATGAACATACAGTTGAAATAAAGTGTATTTTCTTATTAGAAGTCTTATCTATTCTGGTGCTCACCAGGCTGTGCAAACTTCAGAGGAAGGGAAGGATTCAGCCCATCCCTGAATTCCTGTTGCTCCACGAATCATTAACAAATTGTTCAGCCATTACTTGATATCTAATTGTTCATGCATTAAGGTATCTTATTTTTAAATTATAACTTCAATGAAGTTACAAATCATGCCATGTTTATTCTTCCTTATCATGCCTAACAATTACTGGACTCATCCTTCACTTAACAAGCATATGATTGTTCCATTCAACCCTCACCTCATGAAAGTGTCTCAACTGTCTTTGTTCTGAAGACCCATGTAATTGTCATGTAATTGACAGAATGTCCATCTACCACCTCTCCATTTTCATCATACATATGTTCTAGTTCTGTGAGCCTTCTCACAATCTTGAAAGTACTGGGAAAGGCCCTTCCACCATAGGATGGCGCTTCTACCATAAGATCTTTGCACACACTATTTCCTATACCTCAGTGTTCTCCCTTTCCCCTCTCTTTATTGCCCTTTCTCCCATCAGGTAAATGTCTATTCATCCTTCAGATATTTCCTCAATGTCCTCACCTCCACTTCTAAGTGCAGTTCTTTGATATTAGCAGTCAGAGAATTATCTTTAATTCATTGAAGGTACTTCTGAATATTTATAATTAAACTTTTATTGATGCACTTAATTGATAAATGCCATTTTCCTAAGCTAGAAACTCCTTTAGGGGAGGAACTCTTTTTGTTCATCACTGCATCTCCAGCATCTAACAGTACTTAGTACACATGAGAGCTGCAATGAACACTTCTGAATACATTCTGCCCAAAATGTATTTCTTTTCAGTGATTAAGGCTTTGGTTATGATTAGTAGACTCAGTAAAGTCTTCTAGAACAAGGATTGAGTGTAGGGTTTCATGATGGGGTAGATGGGCTTAACATGTGCTGTGAATGGCTCTGACTGGAATGCAGTAGGCCAGCATTTCAAGGATAGGAGTAAGACTAGAGGTCACTGCCTGGTAGGTCATTCTGGTCTAGGTTGTACAAAAGTAGCAGTGTCAAGATAAGATGGCATGAATCAGGATAGAAAACTAGAAACAGGTTGGGGAGAGAAGAAATTCAGATAATAGGCAAGAGATCTGGAATTCTTTATAATGAACTCATTTATTTATTACAGAAGCATGATGTGCCAGATACTATACTAAGCACTGTAGATCTATAGACAAACAGCTGTTCCTTTTCTAGAGTCCTGGAGGATGTAGGGGTATAATTAATTAATCATAATGTGTTGTGGAAAAGACTATGAGAGGAATGCTGTAAGAAAGCAAATCTTTGGGTTTTATAGAGGCTTTTTGGAAAAAGTAGCACCTGAGTTGATCCTTGAGGAGTGAGCAGGAGTTAGGACACGCATGGCAGACATGGAAGGAGATAGTATAAGTAATGAACATCTGTGGGAAAGTGTAAAGACTGAGGAGTGTTAAGAGGTTTCCAGTTCTTCAAATATTCTTGTGGATGACTAGTTTGTGGAGGGCAAAATGAAGGTGGAAGAGTAAGCAATAAGGACATGAACTTGATCGGAGATTTGAGAAGCCATTGGAGAATGATCAGACACATCTGTGATCCAATCTGTGCTTAGAAGGTGGCTTTGTTATTGGGCACCTGGAGGGCTCAGTCAGTTGAGTGTCTGAGTCTTGGTTTTGGCTCAGGTCAGAATCTCATCGTTCATGAGGTTGCATTGGGTTCCATGCTGGCAGCACAGAACCTACTTGGGACTCTCTCTCTCCCTCTTTATCTGCCCCTCCCCCACTCATTCTCCCTCCCTCCCTCCTTCCCTCTCTCTCTCTCTCTGTCCCTCTCTCTGTCTCTCACTCTCCCCCTCTCCCTCTCCTTCCTCCCTCTCCCCTCCCCCTTTTCCCTCTCTCCTCCCTCTCTCTCTCTCTCTTTTGTCTTTCTGTCTCAAAATAAATAAAATGGCTTTGCCATTAAAGTGGGAAATGGATGAAAGAGGAGCTGGACTGACATCAGGGAGATCATTTAGGAGATATGAGTTTGTGAAAGTGATACATAGTCATGATAGGACAGAGAAGTGGTATCCGAATTTCAAGAGAGGAGATAGACTTTAAGTGTATTGAAAGAAAGTGTCAATAGAGTTTGGCTATGGTAAAAAAAAAAAAAAAAGAGAGACTTCTGACTTGAGAATTTGGTAAATGATGGTGCCACGTACTAAGAGAGGAAACATAAGAAGGAACACAGGTTTTCTTGTTTGGAAGTAGATAATTCATTTTTAAATATATTGAGGAATATGAAATTGTTTGCTAACCCTAAATATCCATTCTCTCTCTTTTCTTTTTCTTCTTCTTTTTTTTAAATGTTTTATTTATTTCTGAGAGACAGAGGCAGCATGAGAAGGGGAGGTTCAGATAGAAGGAGACACAGAATCCAAAGCAGGCTCCAGTCTCTAAGCTAGCTGTCAGGACAGACCCCAATGCGGGGCTTGAACCCACGAACTATGAGATCATGACCTGAGCCGAAGTTGGATGCTTAACCGACTGAGCCGCCCAGGTGCCCCAATTCTCTCCCTTTTCTTAAAAAACGAATGTTCATGGTTTAGCTAGGCCTTTTCCAGCTTACTGCAGCTGGGTGTGACCATATGATGAACCTCTGGCCTGTGGGATGTAAGTACATGTGTAGTGTACCTCTTCCAGCAGGTGCTATCCCTCTTCCTCGTCTCTTCAGCCTCACTGTTAGGAATGTGGACATGTGGCTGCAGTTTCACAGCCTTCTTAGACCATGATAGAAGCTGTGTATTGAGGATGGTGGAACACTGAGGTAGAGTTTCTTGAGACTCTCATGGCTACAGAGATACCTTTCCAGGCTTGGCTCCCAGGTTGTCATTCTGTGGATTAGTCAGCTTCTTTCTCCAGAAACCCCTGTTATTGCTATCGGGTCATGAACCTGCAGAGATGCAAGTTATCCATGGGCTTTAGCAACATGGACTTCTACTTGCCAAGGCCAACCTGATTATGGCCACTGCTGAGTGCTCGATTGATCAGCAGCAGAGATCAACACTGAATTTCCAATATGGCACCTTTGCCGGGGGCGATCATCTGGCCACTTGGAAACAGATTGGATACATTTGGAGCACTTCTATAGAAGGGGTAGTATTTTCTTCTTACTGGAATAGACACTCGTTATAGATTTGCCTCCCCTGCACACAATGCTTCTACCAAAATTAACTTTGTGTTTATAGAATGACTTATCTGCCATAATAGTATTCTACACAAATTGCTTCTGATCAAGTTGCTCAATTCACAAGCAGGGTGGCGGCAGTGGGTCTTGCCTATGGACTTCACTGGTCTTATTATGTTCTCTACCAACATTTGGTGGGTCCCAGATTCCCACATATCCATCCTTGAGAGGTTTGAAGGCTTTGAATCCAAAGGCTTAGCAAAAGTGGTCATGAAAGGAATAAATGAAGACTTACATCAATGCACCAGTTCTTCAGAGGTATGATTATGTTGTTACTGATACCAATTCAATTGGTATCATTTAAAAAATGCCTCTGAATGAGGAATGGGTTTTGCATTTTGTATTTTTTTCTCTGTATTAATGGAAGCAGTGAAACATGCTAGCTTTATATCCCACACTTTAGAATCTAAGAAATGTGGATGAATCCTGATCTGAATAATCTTAGGAAAATTATGTAACCTCCCTCACACTCATTTTCTAAATTTGTAAAACCTTCATCACAAGGCTGTTTAAAGAGAAAGTGTATGTAAAATGCTTTATATAGTACTTAGTACATAGTAAGGATATAGTAAACAATGATTATTTCTCTGCAAATCAAACTGTCAAGTGAGGGTCCAAATCTTTTTGACATTAAAAAGTTCATATCCAAAAGGAGGCACAGTGAAACCTTGGTTTGCGATCATAATTCATTCTGGAAACCTGCTTGTAACCCAACACACTTGTATATCAAAGCGAATTTCCTCATAAGAAATAATGAAACCCAGATGATTTGTTCCACAATCCAAAAATATTCATATAAAAATTATTACAATACTGTAATATTATACAAAATAAAGTACAAAAGATAAAGGAAAACAAATCACTAACAGAATCATTGCGGCCTATTGGCTTAATGGAATCTTTCTTTCTTTTCAAGCAGCTTTAACAAGGAACCTCTCCAACGACTCTTGCTTTTGCCTTTTTTTGAGGATTTCATGGAAACGTGATGTTGCACTGTTATTAAACAGATTCAATGCTCACACTGCTACAGCCTTGTTTGGGTGGTACTTTTCTACAAAATTTTGCACTGTTTCCCACATGTTATACATCTCCCTAATCCCATTTGAAGTGAGGGATTCCTCCAGCTTTTTCTCCTCCTCTTCTGCAGACAAGATGCAGACATAGACTTCTTATAAAATCTTGCAGTTTTGGCCACTCACATACCTCGTTCATACTTCTTGGTGATTTCCTTCTTCCGCTATAACCATCATCTTTTTACCACCTTTCTTTTCAACCTTTTTCTGCATGGGGACCATTGTATACAATTGCATGGATGTTGACTGCAATACTGTATTAATAAATTCTTGTTATATACTGTATTTAATGTAACTGGCAATATGACAGCAGAGGAAAGGGTCTATATGTACAGGCAGCTTGGCCTAGAATGAAGCAAAGCATTTCTAAGCTTATTCTTGTATGGAAAGGGAAAGGGCTGTCCATAGGTGCTTCGAAGTGAAAAAAGTACACTCAGTTGTGAGCACATTCCAGTGTGATTTCTGCCAAACACCATGGCCTGAGACCAAGCATCTGGGCACGGGAGACAATCACCCACAATCTCACAGAGAGAAGGAGAGAGAGAGAAAGCGAAGAACCATTGGCTCAGTTGTGATCATGTGGCATTTGGTGTCCCGTACTACGTGTATCACTCTTTTTATCATCTTAAATTTTATTAGAAATGTTTGCTCATCTTGTGGAACACTCACAGAGCAAGTTAACTTGCAATCCAAGCTCTTAGTATCTCCACTGATACCTGAAAGTTTTCTCTAGGCCATGCCATCAATCCTATGTATTCTTTGTTATACCTGCAGGATAAAGCTAGTGTGTTTAACTCATTTGTGATAATGACTTGTTTCCTCTCCCAAGAAATCTTTGCACTGTAATATGGAGATTTGCAGTGGCCCTAATGAAAATAAGTGACTAAGATGAGAATTTCAGGCTCCTGGCAGGGCCAGAGAATGAGATGCCTTTGGGCGGTGGCAGGGGGTGGGGGTGGGGGCCCTTTCTGGGGGGACTTCTACATCACAATAGCAGGAGCCTCTGGGTAAGGCTAGCCATTATCTATGGTAGAATAAATCTGTGTGAAATCAATACCAGATTCTATTGTTTTCAAGATTTACTCTTTGCCTTTAGGGTACAGACACACAATGGGAAGTCAGTAAATATTTGTTAAACAGAGCAGACTGAACAGTGAGTGGAGGCTAACGTTTGGGGTGGGGGTTGATTGAGAGGCACATTTCAAGAGGTCCAGAAAATGAGAAAAAAAAAATCTCTTCAGCTCAAAGATGGAGGTAATTGAGCTGAGGAAACATGACTTCCTTTCATTTTCTTGCATTGTCTTATTCCTTTTTAGTTGACTCTCTTTCTAAATCTATGACAAAGAGCACAGTATCTCCCACTGACTTCTCCAGTCCAGAGTCAAAACTAAGACAGTTTATTGGTACTGCTAATTGACATAGTATCTAATATTCTGCTGACAGAATACTTGGCTATACAATTTAAAATATAGTGTGATAAAAAGAATTTAGATAATGTAAATCAAAATGGCCCTCAGATATCATCAAATTTAGAGGCTTTTGTTTGTTTTTTTTTCTCTTTTATAAATAGAATACATCCTTGGAGAATCTGAAAATTTGACTTCACTAGGAAGATTCACAGACACATGAAAATCCACAAAAAGTTTTCTGGGAGTCGTGTTTTCTCAGAATCTCATTCATAAACTTCTTAGGGAATGACAGATCTCAGGTTAAGAGCAGTGGATGAAATTCAGCCCATTTATTTTATAGAAAAAGGAACTGAGGCTGAAAGAAGTTAAAGTCCAGGGCGCCTGGGTGGCTCAGTCGGTTAAGCGTCAGACTTTGGCTCAGGTCATGATCTCGTGGTTCATGGGTTCCAGCCCTGCATTGGGTTCTGTGCAGGAAGCTCAGAGCATGGAGCCTGCTCCAGATTCTGTGTCTCCCTCTCTCTCTGCTCCTCCCCTGCTCATGCTCTGTCTCTGTTTCAAAAATAAATTAAAGAACTATTTAAAAAATTTAAAGAAGTTAAAGTCCAAGTCCAAAGCCACACAGTACTTGGAAGTTTGACGCTGGAACCCAGGGCTTACTACCTCTATTTCAAATTCTTGATAAATTCTAATAACACTTCTTATTAAATTTAGCATCTTTTTAAATTTAACATCTTATCAAATTAACATAAAGCTAATTTCAGGCCAGCTTCCGTGAGGGATGATAACATAACGCATCTTTAATTACTCAGGTAGAGATTGTACAAAATAAAACAGCTCCTGTTATTTTCAACTTATCACCCCCCGCCGCTGCCACCACACATGTGCGCTTGCACATGCACGCGCGCGCACACACACACACACACACACACACACACACATTGAAAGCCCTGGATTTCTTCATCCCAACGCATACACTTAAACTCAATTTACTCATCATTATGCTCTCAAGTGAACTTCCAGCTCATCTCCCTTATTGCCTTTATATTTTTTCTTTTCTAAATGTTTTATTTTTGAGAGAGAGAGCAAGAGTGAGAGTGAGAGAGAGAGAGAACGAGAGCAAGTGAGCACACACCTATGAGATCATGACCTTAGCCAAAATCTAGAGTTGGATGTTTAACCTGCTGAGCCACACAGGGGCCTTTTTCTTATTGCCTTTCAAAGAAGTTAACCTCTTTACCTAAAGCATCATAGAGGAAGATTGCAGAAGCTTCCTTAGATGGCCCATTTTAGATCTAAGACCATTAAAACTTGGGAATTTATCGCTGTGTTTCTTTTTTTTAATTTTTTTAAATGTTTTATTTATTTCTGAGAGAACGAGAGACAGCGTGAGCAGGGGAGGGTCAGAGAGAGAGGGAGACACAGAATCCAAAACAGGCTCAAGGCTGTGAGCTGTCAGCACAGAGCCCAACTCAGGGCTCGAAACCACAAATGGTGAGATCATGACCTGAGCTGAAGTCAGACGCCTAACCGACTGAGCCACCCAGGTGCCCCTTATCACTGTATTTCTAGAGAGATGTTTTTCTAATGACCGAATATTCTATGTCATCTATATTTATTTTTTCTTCTCAAGCTCATCTTGGATGGTTAAAACTTAGATCAAGGTTTGGTTTATTTGCTTGTTTTGTTTTTAAGGTTTCCAAGATAATAAGAACTGGGAAAGGTTACATATTTCATAGAGTTCTTAAATGATTTCAGTTACTACTTATTTGGGTGTTAACTTATTTTTATTCATTATATTTGCAACCTCTGAAAAAGGTAGCAAACATTAAGGTTTTGCAAGTATATCAAGATTTTCAAAATGTCATTTTTCATTTGCTTAAAGTAGTTTATTCATATTTTGAATAGGTATATTTTTCTTTTCTATGATAACTGATTTCTAGAGAATTTGGACCTGTGGTTTCGTACTGAGGAAGCATTTATTGTGTGTGCCTACGGTGTGTTGCTCTGTGCTACACAAAGGACGTGTACTTGTTTCTGCAGCTGGAAATGTGCAGCGTTAAGTGCAGAGTGCCATTCAAATAGTGCAAATAAAACTATGCACAAAATGTGATTGGCCTCATCTTGGGTCAGCAAAGGGAAAATAGCCTATATACTGCCATGGTAAGATAAGATTTATATTTCTCAGCCTCTTAGAAGTGACTATTACATTGAGAGAAGACCCATCTACCCTTGCACACCCTTGTCCCTCCCTCTCCTTATCCCTCTCCTTCCCCCTGACTCTCCTTCTCTGTCTCTCCACCTCCCCCACCCCCCCAATACACAAACCATAAATGCTAACTTGTCAACTTCATGATATAGAAGATAATACTAACTTGAAGAACAGATTATATTTGAAGGAAAGGCAACAGAAAGGGGAAGAATTGGGAGTGTGCAAAGATTAATATCTTCCTCATCTGGCTGACCAGTAGCTACTAAGGAGACATATGGAAGAGGGAGAAAGACAAGTTTTCAACTCTGGGGTGTGAGGAGGGTTGGCTGTGAGGAAAGTGAAGATTATCTAGTCTGTGCCAGGCAGGAATGGATTCAGATTTTGTGGTGTCTGAAGCTTATATGATTTGGGAATCTCTAAGAAAAAGAATACAAGACAGCAAATACAAAACTAGGCACAAAAATGAATATTTAGAATGAGAAAATACTAAAAAAACCGTAAATGTATTAAAGCAACAAATATCACAAAGAAGCAAATTTAGAAAAATACCATAATTGATTTCTTATTTACTATCTTCCAGGCAAACCTCTATAATCCTTTTTTTTAACTTACATTTTTTTGGGTCCTTATTTTTGATCACTTACTTGGTTGATGTGATTTTGCAATATTATTTTCCTATAAAGAGAATAACAAGGTAATTTAGTCTTTCCTCAAGAATATTTTCCCCTCGAAATTTTTTCTCATTGATAGTTCAGATTTGTCTTTTCGGTTTTACAACTTGTTATGAGTTTAGGATTGTTGTCAAACTAGGGAAACCCTTTTTCATGTTCCATTTAGAAATGAGGTATTACAGATGTATTCTGTGTTTGTGATACTGCTACAAGTTTATTACAACCACAGGGATTCTGATAAATTCTACTTAGCCTGATTCCCATCAAAAAGAAAGAAAATATCTGAGGTGTTTATACACACTTCACATTTTCTAGAATGTTTTCATAAGATAGAAATTTTGTTTTGACCTGGTAGCCAAGAGAATTAAGTCTTCCACTTCCAATTCACACATATGGTGATTGGTAGAAACTTTCTGCTTTTTAACATTTGTTTCTTTTTTTTCTTCTTTTAAAATATTCATTTATTATTGAGAAACAGTGAATGATCAGAGAAGGTTTAGAGAGAGGGAGAGAGAGAATCTGAAGCAGACCTCAGGCTCTGAGCTGTCAGCATAGAGTCTGACATGGCCTCAAACTCACAAACTGTGAGATCATGACCTGAGCAAAAGTTGAACACTTGACCTGAGCAGAAGTTGAACACTTAACCACCTGAGCCACCCAAGTTCCCCTAACCTTTGTTTCTTTTTATCATCTGTGAGCATCTGGTACCGAGAACTGGGTCTGCATCTTGGTGTCATGACCACAGCTGAGATGGTGCCATGGAAATTAGGACTTCTTTTGAAAGCCATTCCTAGACTGTAACAGGCAGCAAATGCTTAATTATATATCAAAGTAAATGTGAATCATAGTAATAGGTCCAGTAAACCAACCGAATATATCCCCAGTTTGCTTTCTCCTGGAGGATCCAAATAAGGGATCCTCTGTTACAAAGGAAAGCCTGATACAGGAAGTAGAGGTTGCAGTGGAAAGATACAGTCATCTTTTTTTTTTTTTCTGTAATGTTTGTTTATTTTGGAAGAACCCAAAGCAGGCTCCAGGCTCTGATCTGTCACCGCAGAGCCTGGCATGAGGTTTGAACTCACAAACTGTGAGATCATGACCTGAGCCGAAGTCAGACACTTAAACAACTGAGCCATCCTGGCACCCCAAGAGACAGTGATCTTAACTCAGACATGATTATAACATTATAGTTTGCAAGTTTTACAAAAATATAGATGTGTGTGAATATATTAGTGAGAAGCTCAAGGTTCATCAGCTTCTTGACCAAGCTGCCTCTGATGAAAGACATTCTAAAGTACCAGACCTTTCAGCATCCCTATGGCCCAGGGCTCTGACCTTAATTCAAGTTGTTATTTCTCTTCTGGGTGGACTGGTGGTGATGGTCCTGTTTATTCCCTCCTTTGATTTCAGCCAGGCTCTTGGTCTTAAATGTAAGACCAATGCCAAGTTGCTTTTCTCCTCTGTCTGGAGATTTTGAGTCACATCTAAATGTCTTCTGGGTATCTCTTGGGTGACTTGGATCACCTAGGTGACTAAGAGACCACTCAAACTCAACAGCGTCACTGCAGCAGAACTCTGGTTCTTTCCTAAACCTTCTCCCCCCATAGACTTCTCAGTTAGTGAACAGTATCTTTTTAATTGTTCACAGCAAGAATATTAGAGTCACCCTGTCCATTAGGAAGTCTTGTCCTTTCAAAATATGTACAGAACTTGATCACGTCTTACCTGTTTTAGAGCTACTACCTTGGACACATCCGTCACCATCTTTCACTTGGATTGTTTCACAAGCCTCAAAGGTCTCTCTATTGCTCCTTTGCTCCCCTGTGGTGGGTTTCCACACAGCAGTCTTTTTTTTTTTTTTTTTTTTTTTGAGTTTTAATGTATATTCCAGTTAGGTAATATACATACAGTGTAACATTAGTTTCAGGGTTTCAGGTGTAGAATCTAGTGATTCATCACATACATACAACACCCACTGCTTGTCACAAGTGCCCTCCTTTATACCCATTGCCCATTTAACCTGTGCCCATGTCCACCTCCCATCCAGCAGCCCTCAGTTTATTCTCTATAGTAAGAGTCTGTTTTCTAGTTTGCCTCTTTTCCCCCCATGTTCATCTTTTTGTTTTGTTTTGTTTTGTTTTGTGTTTTTAAGTTCTACATATGAGTGGAATCATGTGGTATTCGTCTTTCTCTGATTGATTTATTTCACTTAACATATACACTCTATCCATCTACATTATTACAAATGGCAAGATTTCATTCTCTTTTATGGCTGAGTAATATTCCATTGTGTGTGTATGTGTACCACATCCTTTTATTTTTTTAAACCATATATTCTTTATACATTAATCAGTCAATGTACTTTTGGGCTCTTTCAATATTTGGCTATTGCTGATAATGCTACTATAAACATTGGGGTCCGTGTATCCCTTCAAATCAGTATTTTTGTATCCTCTGGATAAATACCTAGTAGTGCAATTGCTGGAGTATAGGGTAGTTCTATTTTTAATTTTTTGAGGAACCTCCATACGGTTTTCCAGAGTAGCTACACCAGTTTGCATTCTCAATGGTGCAAGAGAGTTCCTATTTATCCACATCCTCGCCAACATCTATTTCCTGTGTTTTTAATTTTAGTCATTCTGACAGGACTAATGTGGTATCTCATTGTAGCTTTTTTTAAAGTTTATTTATTTATTTTGAGAGAGAGAGAGAGAGAGAGAGAGAGAGAGAGAATCCCAAGCAGGCTCTGCACTGTCAGTGTGGAGCCATCTCCCGAACCCTGTGATCAAGACCTGAGCGGAAATCAAGAGTTGGACACTTAACCACCTGAGTCACCTGAGTGTCCCTCATTGTGGTTTTGATTTGCATTTTCCTGATGATGAGTTATGTTGAGTATCTTTTCATGTGTCTGTTAGCTATTTGGATATCTTCTTTGGGAAAATATTTATTCATATCTTCTGCCCAGCTTTTAACTGGATTATTTGTTCTTTGGGTTTTGAGTTCTATAACTTCTTTATATATTTTGGATACTAAAGCTTTATCCACAACAGCCTTTAAAATGTAAATCTGGTCTTATCATTTCTTTCTTGAATCCAATTTACTCAGAGAAGCCAAAGGTTATAAAATGCCCCAGAAGGCTCTAGTGACCTGGCCTCACCTTGTCATCTCAAAACCTCTCTTCCTCCAGTATACCATCAGACCCATTTTCCAGAGGCTTGTTGAACACCTCAGCCACAGGCCTCAGGGCATTTATGGAGGGCATTTACTTGGATGACTTCCTTTTCTCCAAATGCTACCTCTTCTGTGAAGCTGCCCGGCCATCCTATTTTAAACTTTTTTTTTTTAAAGTTTATTTATTAATTTAGAGAGAGACACAGTGTGAGCAAGGGAGGGGCAGTGAGAGAAGGAGAGAGAGAATCCCAAGCAGGCTCTACGCTGCCAGTGCAGAGCCCAATGCCAGGTTCAAACTCATGAAACCATGGGATCATGACCTGAGCCAAAACCAGTGGTCACATGCTTTACCAACTGAGCCACCCAGGCATCCCTGGCCATCTCATTTAACGTTGTATTTGCCACCCCACCCACTCATCCTTCCCTGTCCCTTTTACAAGGGTTGTACCCTGTGAGATAGGTACATCCATTTTTGTAGATTAAACAAACACACAAATCTAAATAGAGAAAACTTAATAAGGTCAACAAGCTCAAAAAAGTAGTAGAGATGGAATTCAACTCCAGATAGACTCCAGAGCCTACACCCTTAACCAGTGTGCAGTACTGCCTCCTAGTGTATGGAGGCAGAGGGCCAGCAAGGGAGTGGGAACTGAGTGGGCCCTGTACTGATTGCTGGTTACTCCTCCATGTTCACAGTAGGTTGTTAAACTCTGAATTAAATCTAAGTCTCATAGATCTATGTTCCAGGGTTAAAACTTCTTTTTCAAAAAGGAAGCCACTTACATATATGGAGTATTGTGTCATGACTTAATTGTTTTCCCAAGGCAATAGTGGTATCCTCTTTTTTGAGTCATTTTGTGCCTTCTGTTTGGCCCTATTACATGAATCAATTATTTTCATCAAAAGAAATGTATGCGATGCACTGGGTGGGCTGTCATTCTATGCTAATGAGAGACCTGAAAATCCCAACAGTATTCCCAAACACATTATTGTAACAGCACATTGTTTGGGAGGTCAAGATGATTTGCATAAGGTAAGAATCACCTGAATTCAGGTGGAAAAACTGCTGCTGAGGGGCACCCGTGCAGGAAGAGAGGTGGCTTATGCAATCTGGGTATTAGAAGCTATTTGTAGAGCACGGCTTTCATGTTTCTTTGGGAAGTAAAATCTATGAAGATTATGAGAATTCTTTGCCATAACTTCATTATTTCAATATAGATTAATGGAGAGGAATTTATAGGTGTGCAGTAGGGCTGGGATGAGCCACTTTTGAACCAGTCTTTCTGATAACCCACATACCATTACACACACACGCACGCGTGCACACACACACACACACACACACATTTTTTGACTCTTAAAGATGCTTTATATCTAGCCTCCCTGCCCCTATCTTTCCTTCATCCAAGCTCTCTAGCACACTGCCCCTGAAATTACCTTTCAGTAGTCTGTACTGGAACATGGTAGTTCTCTACTTTAAATCCTTCCATGCAGCCTTCACCTACTGTAGAAAGCATACTTTTCCGTGTAGTGACCAGTCATTCAATCTGGGTGAACTTGCTCTTTCTTCTGTCCCCCCATTCCTGTTTTCTCCTGCCCTCCTCCCCCCCGTTACTTTCTATTCCCTAATAACAGTGCATTCTCCCAAACACTCCATGCCTTGCCACATCTCTGTGCTTTAGGCTCTTGCTGAAACTCACTTTCTTTTCTGGCTCTCTGTAGCAAAATTACACCCAACTTTTTAGAACCAGCTCAAATGTTAGCATTTCTGGAAAAAGTTCCTAGCCATATTTCAGTTCCTGCAAATAAGAAAACATATGCATACATATATTCTGGAAATAAAAGTTCTCTTTTCTTTTTTTCCACAGGATTTTGTTCATACTTCAGAAACAGTGATTTTACCTGTTTTGTGGTGACTTCCCTCTGTTGTTACCATGATTTGGAGAGCGTCCAAAAGTCTCTAGAAACTGAATAATCTCCTTTGGTGCTCGTGGAGGTGAGTGAACGGGTATCTGTATGTCTGAACTCATAATGCAGGTTAATCTGAAGGTTGACTTGGAGGAGCACAGATCTGGTGACAGAAATGTGAGTGGAAAGTTCTTAATCATCTATCCACTCAGTTTGACAAACCTTTATGGAGCTGGTTTCTGTCAAGCACTGTGCCAGGCATTGTTATTAGTATGGTGAGCACACAGACTGGGACACCTGTCCTCTTGGGGTTCATGTGCCAGAAGTAATTGTGCTGCAGTGAAGTTGTGCTACATGGTTGTTTCTCAAGCTATAAGAGCACATTTGTGTTTTATTCATTTTTGTATTGTTACTCTTAAAAGTAAAAACTGCCAGTTGTTTTACCAGCAAAGGATGGATTTCTTCAGGAATAAAAGAGAATTGCACTGTGGACAATCTGAGGCAAGACCACAGGCAAGTCTAGTGAACAAAGGAGAGGTACACTTTTTTAATGCGCCAAAGGGGTACATTGGGAACACTGTTCTGAACTAAAAGTCCATTGGAGCTCAAGGTATGGTGGCTTCTTGTTGGCTGAGCTGGTGTTTGGACGTGATGAGAAGTGTCTCTTCTTTCAGCTGGAGTAACAGTGTCTTTCAAGGCCATATTCTTGTAAGGTCAGGTCCTGCTGGGTCTTTCTGTTGGGTCTGCAATGGACTATGAGTGGTGGGGCATGAGAGCTCCCTCTGCTGATACATCCCGACTCCATTTTAGTGCGGTTTTCTGTGACTAATTTTCAAAGTATCTCCTATATTGATTTTAATCAACCATCATGAGAATGGTAAAGACTTGTTTTGCACATGGAGGTGTTCAACACATAGCTGGTGGAAGAAAGGAGGAGGGAAGGAGGAAAAAAAGGGGAAGGGAAGAATGATAAAGAGGAAGAGGATAAAGTCCCTTGTTATTAAATCAAATGAAAGCTTCTGATCCTAACTGTAGAAATAAATCATGGTCTTCTTTGCCTGTTCTTTTAAAAGAAGATGGCACTGCAAACTTTTGGAATGCTGGCACGAAAACCATTAATAAGGGGAAAGAAGCAAATAAAAACAAAATAACCTAGCAAACAGCCGAAGCATGATTGAGCCATTAGAGAGGAGTGTTCCCTGTTGATGTAACCCCTCAACCTGTCTTCTCCACATGGCCCTTTTCTTAAGTGACTTTCACAACCTGTTCTCTTGGGGTTTGCATGCCTCGGAAGCTTTGGGGATTAGATGGATGAAAACAGAATACATTTAACAGTACCATAATTACCTCTTCCCTTTCTTTTTCATTCCTCTGGGGGTCTAGAGAAGTCATTGCCCTTATTTAATGCAGTGCAGTGCATGTGGAGTAATGTCTGACTTGCACCATGAGAGTCCCTCTGCATTCTGTACCTTTGAGGGATGGAGGATGGAAAACAAGATTAAAAGAAGCTTGCAGTATTGATTGGGATGACAACTGCCACAACAAAACCCCCAAGTCTCTCCCAACAAGCCAAGAGGCAACAGAAAGGTGGGACTGATTCAGAGGGATCAGAACAATGTAGGAAGCGGGTACTGTGCCCTCCTCATTATAGACTCACTCACCAGAGTTTTAGTGGAGAAAGCTCACCCCTCAGGTGCATTCATCCACTGCAGAGGGCAAGTTAGCAGTCTCCTTACCCTTGTACTTCTTTGTCTGTCAGCTAGAGCCAGGGAAATGGGAAGATTATTGAAGATTGAGGGAATTTCTTCCACATTCTTTATTATTTTGTTCTGTCTCAATCATCTCAGCACTGAAAAAGTAGATTTAGAGGAAGCCTGGCATAAAGAAAAGAACAACAAAGCTGCTGAGGGCTGTTGAATTTTTAATCCCATAACACTTTGCTCCTCCTTCTCTATTTATTATCTACTTTCAAAGCTCTGGAGTAAAGAGATTGTCTAAGCCCCACTCATTGGCAGCCATTCAAAAAGCTTCATCTTGTAGCATGACCAGGGGAAAACTAAGAATGAGTTCTTAGAAAAAATTTTTTATAGGAGTCAGTAATGATACCAGAAACTAAATGTTTTTTATCAAGGTGAGAAACACAAACAATGGAAATGATGACTCAGTGAGTCTAGCATAAACAGTTCTGTGCCCGCAAATCCTGGGGCTTGTTATTCCTGTGATCTTGTTCTGGTGCCCATGGCAGGAGATTGCTAAAGACCCAGACTCAGAGCATGGGCCTGCTCACCCCCAGGAGAGCAGGTTTCCTTCCCTTGCCCTGACTCAGTGAGTCTCCACCTATGATCTCCAATGACAAGATTTGCTGCCCTTCCTCCAGTGGCTTAAGGCCATTGTGTGTGGGGGGGGGGTGGGGGGGGGGAAGGTCCAGAAGTGGCTGTGCAGTTGCTCACAGCTGTGAGTGCTCTCCTAGGGAGACTTCTCCCTTTTTATCCACTGCTCTAGCCTGCCTCCCGATCACCCTAAGGTACACAGAAAAGGAGCCTATGAGTGGGTGCACATTTTGCTTGGGTCTGGGGCTACTTGGGTTTTATGTTCTCATACTCCCCCACATGCAACCTTTAGGAATTTGTTCAAACTTTTGGCTGGTTTCTCTTTAGCAGTGTGTACAGTGTCCAGCAGCACCTATTCTGGTTAAGCATGTGTGTGCATCCTTCCTGTCCTTACTGGGTGTTGTTTGCCTAAAATTTTGTTTTGCAACTGTAGCTCTCTCATAGAATCAAGACAGTCATCAATTTTCAGATTGTCTACATGTATATGTGTATGTGTATGTTCTGTTGCTGTTTTTAGTAGATGGGATCATTGTTCTTTTCAGCTTTCTACATCCTGAATGGAAGGCAGAAGTTAACGGATGTGTTTACTGAACTCCGTTTCAAGGGTTGTATTTTAAAGGGGTGCTTTCAAATTGCAGTTCCTGCAGAGGATATTGCTTAAGGTGTTCTCTATCCTGGAAGCCATGGTAAAGGAACTAGAAACATATAAACTGAAGATAAAGGGTTTAAGGGGAGAAGTCTTTAAATATTCTGAGGGTAGCCATTGGGGTCCAAAATTAGACATAGTTGGTATTATCCCAGAAGCCAGAAGTAACGTGTAGAGATTTCAGGGAAGCAGATTTCTGTTCAATGCAAGGGGAAAATATCCTTATAAAGAGGGCTCTTAAAGCTGAGTAGATTGTTTTTTGAGTTCATGATATCCTACTCTGACAGTGGAAATAACAGAGTTGAGCTGGCATGAAAATTTGTCAGGATATTTCCAAAGGTGGTTCTTTTAGGGGTTTGGAGCAGATGGACTCTGACATATGTTCCGTAACAAAGATTAGACTTCTTCTCAGCATCTAAGTTTACTCTTAACTCCAGGGTAAGAACCTACTGACGTTCAAGTCCTTAATGATGTGGTTAAATGAAGTTGCTTCTTAAAGCAAAGAATGTACCCCAGAGTTTTGAGCACTTATTAAAGAGGGTTCTTTTACTGTCTTGGTCTGAAGCAAGTGCCACAAATTATGGATAATGAATACTAAGGATGTTTTCCATTTGGACTGGAGTCTTTATCAAAATGCTCCAAAGTAAATATTAAAATTGAAGACAAAATAATGATAATTTACCCCAGCAAAGTCAACACAGACTTGTGCAAGAGTGACTTAAGTGAGGTTTGGGGGGCCCAAGTTAAGTGATCCCAAAGGGTCAAAATCATCTGGTTTTACGGAAAGAAAAAGGAAATAATTGTATTAGCTGAAGCGGGCCACACGTGAATGTATACATAATGTGAGGTGAAGTACAGGTGGGACATGAGGCTATTTAAAGAAGAGAAGCATGCTGTATTTCACAATGCCACAATCCAATCAGACACTGAAACATCGGCTGGGGTAAAAGGAAGCCATTGGGAGACAGGCCTCCAGGGAGCAGAGCTCCAGGTGGTGACAGAGCAAAGGTGAGAGGCATGTCTTTGATTTCTAAGCACTGTGTTGTGTAGCATCTCTTAAGTTCTTTGCTGAGTGAAGCTGACTTTCTGATATCTCTGGTCTTCTGTATAGAAACAGCAATGACAGAAGCATGAATGGCTTCTGTGATATTCTATCTAGTCTTTGTCTCAGAAGTATTGTATATTGAAAGATGAAGTAGTAAAATTCCCTTTCTTTAAAATGTCAGAAAGAGGCTCTTTTGAGCCAGATCAGTATATACACCAAGGACTTGGTGACACTATTGTGAGGCAGACGGCACTGAGCTCCAGCCCCCTCTTATTTTCCATTTTTGCACTTTCTCTCCTCTACTAAACATTCTCCCTGTGTAGCCCTCTCCACCATAATCATCCTCTCCTCCAGAAACAGCCGATGCCAAGTTCTTATGTGCCTCCTGGATGTTCACTGTTTACCACTTGGGAGTAATGCTGGTCTTACAAAGACTAATTTGCAGATATAGTAGAGCAGAGATGGGGGTAGGCGATAGATCTCCCAGTGCAAAAAAAAGTTGTACCCCTTCTTTTTTAAAATGTTTTTGTTTTGAGAGAAAGAGAGAGCAGGGGAAAGCAGAGAGAGAGGGGGAGAGAGCATCCAAAGCAGGCTTCACACTCAGCATGCAGTCTGATGTGGGCTTGATCCCACAACCATGAGATCATGACCTGATCTGAAATCAAGAGTCGTATGCTTAACTGACTGAAGCACCCAGGCACCCCACAATTATACCTCTTCTAAGCATAGGCTTATTCTGCTTAAAACATATATTTTAAAATCTCTTGTGTTATGTATTGTTTCAGGGCATAAAACCCAATGGTGTGGTTAGTTGCTGTGTGTTCATTGTCCAGGCCCTTGCTTCTCCTCCTGCTATACTTGCTTCCTGCATTTTTGATATTTTTCTCCCTTCATGCTTCTTCAAAAAAGATCCACAGAGAGTCCCCAAAATGAAACAGGGGAAAGAAAATGAAAATTGATAGAGATTGCTAATTTTAGATCCTTTAGAGTTTTGATAAGGAAAGAATTTGAAACTGCCAGCCAGTGTCAGATCACTGTGCATAAGTAACTTCTCAGTAGATTATGTTTCTCATTTCCAAACTGGGTCAAAAACTGGAGTTGATTCTTATACCTATATTTTTAACAAAGAATAGTATTTTTAAATTATTTCAAGTCATTCTGGCTTTGGATTTCAATTATATTTATTTCATCACTAATTTGTTTAGCAAGCCTTTGTTTGTTAAATACATACCATGTATTGCAATATGTTCTTGGACATATAGAAAAAGAGTAAGACTCAATCTGTATCATCACTGGTGCTCTACTATGCTAGGCAATATAGGGATATAGAGATGGCTTAAGTTATGGTTCCTTCTTTAAATATGATGTATAGGGGCGTCTGGGTGGCTTAGTCGGTTTAGCTTCCGACTTTCGCTTAGGTCATGATCTCGCGGTTTGTGGGTTCGAGCCCCGCATCGGGCTCTGTGCTGACTGCCAGCTCAGAGCCTGGAGCCTGTTTCAGTCTCTGACTCCCTCTCTCTCTGACCCTCCCCTGCTCATGCTGTCTCTCTCTCCTAGAAATAAATAAAAATATTTAAAATAAATAAATAAATAAATATGATGTATAGATCAGGTGAAGAAAAAGACTATAAAGGACATAAGGGCACAATGACCATGTGCTGAAAATTATATAACATCTTATAACATCTATATAAGATCTTGAGAATCTAGGAGATTAAGAAGGAGACTGAGTTAAACATTTTAGAATTAGGGAATGCAGCAGGAGAGAGGGGATGAAGGCTCCTCAAGTAAAATTGATGGGACAGTGAATATGATAGTATCTTTCTTTTAGGTGCTGTGAACACATACACATGAAGGAAAATAAGTTATAATTGAGTGCTATTATCTGAGCAGCATAAACTGAAAAGGTACAGGACATACATGAGTGGAGTAAGGTATAGTCATTTTCATCAAGAGCTTACAAGTTTGTTGGGGTGCCAAGAATAATGTACATGAAACAATTAGAAAACAATTACATAAGAGCAAGTGATTAGCTGCTAAATAGTGTGGCTAATTCTAATGTGGTGTATGAATTACCAACTGAGGAGACCGAGATGGTTGGAGAGATGGATGCCTTCACAGAAGTGATAGGATTTTCTGAGATATAATAGCGTTGAGTGGGGATAGTGAAAGCATGGACACAAGGACATTTTTTGTAAAGTCAAGAGTATCGAAGATTTACCAGTGAAGTGCAGTGTGCAGTGATGCTGGACAATTAGTCTGGGGGCAGCCTATGGATGGCTTTGTAAGCCTGGAAGAGATCTGATGACACTGGATACCTGGACCCTTTGAAAATTATTTATAAGTGTGATTCACAGGATGGAAGGGAAATTTTAGAATAGCTCTTTCTTTTCTAAAGATCCAGACTTATGGAGTTCATTCATTAAGGTCCAGGAGTTACAGGAATTGTAAGGGTAAAATAACAGGCAGAAGAGAAATATTGGGAGTCCAAAAAAGCAGCAGAAGTCCTGTGGTGTGGTGATGGGCTTCTTATCCAGGGTTGTTTATGGTACTCACCATGTGAGTGAGTCATTGCTTGACTGTGCTAAGACCTTACATACTCCATTTAACAGACACCCCTGCTGACTAGTTCCAGTTAGATTCAGCCAGTCCAAGGCACAGGTAGAGACCTGGCAAGAGTGGGGGACGGGGAGAAGTCAGGACATATCTCCCTCTCAACTCTCCTTGTGTCTCTCCACACAAGGAAATAGCAGCCTTTTGCTACAGTTAATCTCTGAGTTAATTAATCATGCCCTGTTTGGTTTCTCAGCTTTTTATCACCAGTGTAATCAATTATATATATGACTTTCTTGTTGTTTAAAAGCATAGAAATACCCTATTTTCTGGCTGGACTCTGACTGATATACTATGTTACCATGGATAAATCTTTCTGACCCTGGTTTTCATATCTTTAACACTGAAAGTATGAACTGGTTGACTTGTAATGCTTTTGTAAATAACTCATAAACTCAGCATATGACATATGTAAGGTTCTATATTCTATGAGTTATTATTTTATAATTATTTTATCTGTATTAAATCCTTCCTTATGGTTCATGGTGCTCCTTTGAACAGCTGCTAAAGTGAAATTTGGAAGGAACTACCCAATTATTGTAAAACTTTAAAATGGTGGGAACTGACCCAACATAGGTCAGCCTTTTAAAGGATCAAATCTGATAATTTGCTTGGAGGTGCATACAGAATAGAGGAGCACATAGAAGTAAGATTTCTCATGGGAAAATCCAAAAGAGATGCCAATAAATATAAATGAATTTATCCTCAGAGATGAAGTATTTAGAGAAAAAAGGTCAACAGGCATAGAAAAAGAAAGGTGTCTTTTTTTTTTCTTTTTTAGCATTTGCTAACACCCAGGGTGTCACATCCTTCATCTGAATTTCCATCTCTTTAGTGACCAAGACCACCCTGTCGTCTTATAAGTGTCTACTTCAATCACATGACAAGCAATTTAGAATTTTTGTAATTATCTAAGGATTAGCAGTAGAGTAGGCTTTGTTAGTTTGCAATTGAATGCTCAATTTTAGAGCCATAATTGGAGAGATTTCCAGTAATTTGTGGTAGTTGTATTTAGTAAAAAGGAATGGAGGTGATTTTTGTTACTTTATTCCTTTGTTAGTTCTTTATAATCCACACTTGGCAGAGGTGTGAGATACTCTCTGGCAGTATGCATCTTGGACAAGATTTTTCTTTGTGACAATTGTAGAGGAGGTTAGGAGTATACTATCCTGTTATTATTTATCCTCTCCAGGAATTATCAGTCATCATTACTCTTCATACTACAAGATAAAGCCATTTTTGTGTCTGTGATGAATCTGTGAAAGTCACTTTTGCCCCAAATTAATCAGTCCATATTTTTTTATCCCATAATTGAGTTATTAGCTGGTTGATGATTAAGTCAGTGCTAAATCATCAAAAATGATGTGCATTAAGTGATTACTTGGTAATCTGTGTTTTGTACCAACACTCGCAAAGGCACAAATTTTGCTTCCCTTGATGTAGATCAGAGTCACACCCTGATTCCTAAATATAAAACTATTTTTGATAGAATCCTCAAATTCTACTTAATAGTACTAACAAGATATTAATATGAAAATGAGCATATGTGGATACATATATCCTTGCACAGATTATGCATGATACAAATGACCCTCAATAGCCTATGTTAATTCAATGAAAAATTAATCTACTTTAATCTGTTTGTATATCCATTCTAAGGTGAACCATATTCTAGGATCTTTGAGAAAGCAAGAAAAATAGAGTTGATAACATGCATCTCCTGTTTTCACTAAATTTGTAGACTAATAATAGAATAATGATAAAAGTAAAACTGCTTTTTCTGAGTTGATTTAATATACCATAGTAATTTTCTCACTGTCCAGTCCTATTTTTTTTTACATTTCCAGTGAATATATTTCAAACATAAAACTATAAAGAAATATATAATACACATGTCAACATACATGTTGATAATTAGTGCCTCATGGCTAACTACTTTTCAACTAAATGTCATAGCAGTTTCAGAAGTAACCCAATAAATTTTGAACAAAGTAAAACAGAAAGATACTATCTACTAATTTCCTATATAACAGTGGCTTATAAATCAATGACACTTGAGTCATAAGGCATGAATTTTAGTCTTGGTTCTGCTATTAAATAATATTAACCTGTCTTTTGTTTGTATATTTATAAATTGTATGGGCCAGAGTGGTGAATCTTCTAGCATGTCAGGTCACATGGATTTTACCTTCAGGACTGCATTGCTAGATTTTGATGAGTATGTGCATTTTATGTTAATGCAAATGGTATGAATTTGAGCTTGACAGGACTTTTGACATAGCGCACAGTGGAGGATAATTTACTGTGAGTGAAAGACATGGTTGATTGTGAAGTCATTGTCCAAGGTAGAATTTGTGTTTACTGGAATGTGTGATGACTTTGCCTCTTCAGTATTTAAAATTGAATGATTAGACTTGTAAACAGTTTAATATAAATAGCTAACTAATGATAAATAGTGAGCAATAAATAGCATAATATCCTTCAAAGATTCATTACTTTTTTCGAAGCTTGATTTTTAAAATTCCTGTTCATTTTCTAATCTTTCCAAACATGTTTTCACAAATTCTAGCATTCTACCAACATAAAATGCCTGAACACCACTATCACAGAGGATTTTTAACGTCCTTTTAAGGCTTTTAAATTTGATGATACTTTATCTAATTCAGAAAAAAAATCCACTTCTGTTCAAGATATCCATAAACAAAAAGATTTTCTGAGACCATTACAGTCTAAGATTTGATTTCCAGCATACCTACACTAAAAGATACATTTAAAAAGAAAGGCCTTCAGGGAAAGCCAGATGAAAATTTTGATACAAGATGAAAATTTGAATCTACACAAAGAAATAGACTAAAAAGGTAGCTATGAGAATAAGACGTATATATGTACGTATATGTATATATATATATATATTTAAGATATATATATTTAAATTTTAATCTTTTGAAAAGTTGAGTATTTAAAAAAGAAATGTAACAATGTGTTATGTGATTTATAATAAAGGTCAGAGTAAAATGTGGGCATCCAATAGTCCAAAACATAAAAGTATACTGTTAACAATATCTTAATATACCTGATGTGGTCAAGTATTAATTGAAGGTAGACTTTGATAAGTTAAAAGTGAATTTTGGAAACCCTAGAACCACCACTAAAATAATTATGATTCCAATAGTAGAATCACTCACACACACACACACACACACACACACACACACACACACCATAAAAGAAGTCAGGAAAGCTGGGATCAGTTAGAACATAGAGGAAAAAAACTAGCATGATCAGAAATTTAAATCCAAAGATATCAATAATTGCGTTAACTGTAAATAACCAAAACTCCAAATAAAAGGCAAAGATTGTCAGATTGTATAAAAATGTAAGAGGACTCTATACTATTACAAAAAATCTCCTGTACTTTAAACATATAATTAAGTTAAAAGTAAAAGGATAGAAAAAAAGAAATACTTTGTAAATGCTAAATAAGAAAGGTGGAAGTGTCTATTAATATCACATAAAGTAGGCTTCAGAATAAGAAATAATATTTGGGATGAAGATGAACAATATATAAAGTATCAATGCATTAAAAAATACAAAACTGTCCTGAATAGGTATGTATACAACAAAAATGCTTTAGAATACTTCAAAATACATTAAAAAGTCTGAAGGAAGGAAAAAAACATGACTATAGTTGTATACTTTAATATTATCTTCACAGTAGCTGAGGGAACAATTAGAAAATCATTAAGACCTGTAAAAGACTGTCAAACAACTTTGGTAAATGACCTTTATATGATACTCCACACAGCAATAACAGAATACATCTTTTCAAATGCAGAAGAATGTATACCAAAATGGACCATTTTCCAGACCATAACAAAAATCTCACTGATTTAAAAATAAACCTCATAAATATATTTTATGCTTACAATAAAGTTAAAAATGAAATAAGTAATGAAAGATACTTGGAAAATCCCCAATATGTGAAAACTAAACATAGCACTCCTACCTGGCCCACAGATCAAAATAAAAATAATATTTTGAATACAAATGAAATATAGCATATCAAATGTTCAGAGGAACTTTATGCTTATTAAAAATTTCATGTCTAGGGGCACCTGGGTGGCTAGGTCGGTTAAGTGCCCAACTTCAGCTCAAGTCATGATCTCCGGGTTCGTGGCTTCAAGCCCCACATCGGGCTCTGTGCTGACAGCTAACTTGGAGCCTGTTTCAGATTCTGTGTCTCCCTCTCTCTCTGACTCTCCCTTGCTCATGCTGTCTCTCATGTTAAAAATAAATTTAAACATTTATCAAATGTTTAAATAAAAACATTTTTAAAAAAGTTAAAAAATTTTAAAAAAATTAAAAAAATTTCAAGTCTAAAAATCAATGGTTGAAGTCACAACCTTAAACTAGAGAGAGAAAGTAAATTCAAAGAGAAGAGAAAGAAGGAAATGCGTATCAGAAAACAGGAACATTTTAAACTGAATGAGAATTTAAAAATCAAGGAAATCAAAGATGGTTCTTTGAAATGATGAAATTGATGAACCAATCAAAACAAAAGGAAGAGGGAGAAATACAATTAACCAATATCTGAAAAAGGAAACAATACAGATCCTACAGAAAGTATATATTAAGAAGATACTATGGATAATTTTGTTACTGAAAATCATGACCTAGATGAAACAATTAAATTACTTGAAAGAAACAAATACCAAAACTTGTTCAAAAAGAAATCACCCAATACGTATTATAGAAATGTAGTTAAAACTACTCCCACAAAGAAAACTCCAGACCCAGATAGCTTCACTACCAAATTAAACCAAACATTTTAGGAAAAAATAATACCAGTTTTACCCAAACTCTTCCAGAAAAGAGAAGAAACATTTCTTCTCTACAAACCAAACATGTTACAAAAATTGAAATCTATAATCCCTCTCATGGACCCAGTTGGAAAAATCCATTACAAAGCATTAAAATCCAGCAAAATATAAAAGTTAATGCATCATAACCACATGGTATTTATACCAGGAATACAAGGTTGGTTCAATATTTGAAAATAAATGTGTTTCACTTATATCAATCAAGTAAACACCCAAATACACTCATGATCATCTCAACAGTTGCTTCAAGCAGTTGACAAAGTTGAACACTAGTTTATGATAAGAACTCTCACAAACTATAAATATAAGAGAACTTTGTCATTTTTCCAAAAGATATTTTCAAAATCACCTATGATTGACACCCTCCCTACTATATAGTGAAAGAGTAAAAGCTTTCTCTTTTAAATTTGGGAACAAGGGAAAGGTTTCTGCTGTCTTCATTTCTATTCAACATTTGCTGTAGTTTGCAATAAGGTGAGAAAAATAATTAACAAAAGGCATGTGGAACAGTTCAAGTCCTCATATATCGCTGGTGAGAATTCAAAATGATACAGCTGCTTTAGAAAATAGTTTGGTAACTTCTTACAAATTCAATCATGCGCTTACTATATAATCCCACTCTTAGGATTTACTCAATAGTAATGTAAACTTATATGCACATAAAATGTATATATGAATTCTGTAACAGCCTTACCTGTAATTGCCCCAAACTGGAAGCAACTCAATATCTATCAATTGTGAATGGATAAGAAATTGTATTGCATTTAAGAAACAAAACAAATGAGTAAAGGGGCGGAGAGAGAGAGAGAGAGAAATCAATAAACAGAATCCATTATAGAGAACAAACGGATGGTTATCAGAGGAGAGGTGGGTGGGGAGATGAGTTAAATAGGTGATAGGGATTAAAAGTACACTTGTGATGAGCACTGGATGATGTATGGAATTATTGAATCACTACATTGTAACCTGAAACTAACATAACACTATGTTAACTATACCGGAAAATAAAAAAAATAAGTCACACAGTCTTGTACTTAAAAAACACATAAATTCAATAATTTTCTGGAAAAAAAGAAAATTCTATAGCACTCATGCAATAGATTATTTCTCAGCAGCAAAAAAAGACTTAACTATTTATACATTAACATCATGGATGAATCTTGAGAGGAGTACACTGAGTAAAAGAAGCCAGAAACAGAAGGTAACATATAGTAGAATTCATTTATACAGCAATCTTGGAAAGACAAATCATAGGGACAGATCATGGTTGCTGAGATCTGTAGATAAGGTGAGAAGACAGTCTACAAGGGAGCATTAGTGAACTCTTTTGGGCAATGAAGAATTCTACATCTTGATTTTGGTGGAGGTTTAGCAACTGTATACATTTGTGAAAACTCATTTTAATCTACGCCTAAAATGGTCACCTTTTATAGTATGTAAATTATTTCTAAATAAACCTGCCCTTAAAAGTATGTAATAGGCAATTGTTGAGAAAATGGTTAGCACAGGTAAATTATCCCTTCTATGGTCTGGGTAGGATTTATAATATCTATTGAACTAGATTTGTCAAAGTCATTTGGTGGACAGTAGCATTCTAGAGGTCCTGCCCAAGTGTACCCTCAATAATAAAGATAGTCTTGGTAATTCAAAGGTTCAATGATTGAAAGGTACAAAAATCATTCTGAGGGTTTGTGTCTATCATGGTAAATTGAACCTACTTACCTTTGCTATTTCTTAAAACTGTACTAAATTGATAGCAGATTTTAAGATTTTATTTATTTTAAGAGCTTAGAAGAGAAAAACCCACCAAGACCAAGAAAATTTTAGTGGACAACAATAATATACTATGAAAACTGGAAGGCAGATATAAATCATAACAAAGAAAAGACACAAGAGAGCAGAAACCTAAACTAATGGAACAGAAACCCTAGAAGATGAACCCAGACAGGCTCAGATGGAACAGATATACACCTGACATGGTAATGAAGGTGGGAATAAACACAGGAGGATTGGTAGACAGTTTATATGAGAAGTAGGTTAGTTCTTAAATCCCTTCTGAATCCCTACAGGATGGGCAAATTGTTTTCTCCAGTAGAGCTGAAGTTGGGGCATTTATTCCTTAGATAGGGTAAAGTAGAGGACTGTTGAATATCAGACAGGGAGAACACACTGAAAATAGTGCATATGTGGGCAGCTCCCAGAATGTGAACAGTTAAGGGCGGTGCCCATTTTGCTTATCAGCAGATTGACACTCAAAGGATGCACTTGGTTGCAGAAAGCTTTAACAAAGTATACAGAGAGGGTCCCCTGGGTGGCTCAGTTGGTTGAGCGTTTTACTTCAGCTCAGGTCATAATCTCGCAGTTCATGAGTACAAGCCACATGTTGGGATCTCTGGTGACAATTCAAAGCCTGGAGCCTCTTTCGGATTCTCTGTCCATCTCTCTGTCTCTCTCTCTGTCTCTTTATGCCCCTCCCCCTCTCTCTCAAAAATAAATAAAACCATTTAAACAATATACAGAGAAAAGCAACAGTATAGAACAATAGCAACAGCCAGGCATGGCCTCATAACCATGATGAATGGCTTCAAAATTTACCAGCTGCTGTAGACTTGGAAAATATGTAGTCAGAAAAAGACAAACCTGCGTGAGATCAGGCCATCAGTTCTTGGGTTTCTTTATGCTATTTTATGATGGAGTAGTATCTCCTTCAGGTCTGCATGACTAGAATTCAGTCTCCAGTGCAGCTGGGTCTCAGGATTACTAGTCACTCATTATGGCTTAGAGAATGAGGTATTTGTACTTAGTTGACACATAGTTACCTCAGCTTACTTCTCACTTATCTTGGATACAGTATATCGATAAATCCCTTGATTTCATGTTGCAAGGGGGTTTAAATCTAAGGTTAATTCCTCGGGCATCCCTGAGCTTAGAGAAAAGGTCACAAACCAGTACTGGAGACAATTCTCCAAGGGTGTCTCTGCATGTCTTATTAGCAGAGGCACTGACGGCCTTTTGGTGCAGACTATTGTTTCAAACATATTTAATGAACAGCCTGTGAAGATCAGGATAGTGTTTCTCTCTTCAGCAAAAGGCAGACATGTTTACTATATAGTATAACAAAGATAATGATTGCTTCCATAATAAGAGTATGACATGCTTATTACCTGTTATAAAGGATTCTGGAATCCTTAAGCTCAGGGCCTCTCTCCTGTCACTTCATCCAGTGTATCCAAGTATCCGTCTGATAGGACTTCAACAGAACCGAGAACCTCACTCCATTTAGTCCTGGAACCTCAGAAACCATGCACCGTAATCCTTTGTCCTGTCCACTGGTGATAGTACAAGATCATTAAGCCACATAGTCATTCCACTATTTTGTACTGTTTCTCCTCTGCTTCTTCCTGTCACAGTGGGCTTCCTTCCTCTGAACTTCTAGGAACTACAGTCAACTTCAAACAGATCTCTTTACTGTCTTCAAACTCCTTATCTTAGCATGCTTTTTCTTTTCCCCCCAAAGACCCTGCTTCCTTTTCAGCATTCTGTAAAGGAGATACTTGGTGTTCTTACATCACATATACAGTAAGATCTAGGGATGATCCTGGAATATTTTTAGCTACTTTCAGATCATAATTTTTCTTTGGCCATTCAATAATTCTTACTTCTCTGTAATAAATACCACCTAGATATATCACTGATTATTTGATGTACGAATGTCTCCTAATTTATGCTCTTGAGTACTTTGTTTTTGGTTCACTCTTTCTATCACTGTACATGATAGCATCTTTGACAAACTTAATACTCCTATGACTTGTGTAAACCCACCCTGTAGCCCAGCCTTCCCTATCTAGGGACCTCCATCCAGGCTCCAGATGCATGACCTCTTCCTGGACATTTTTATACCTGGAGAAATACAACACACTTAAGATCATAGAAATGTAATGTCTAATAACAATTCTCCAGAATTTTCCCTATTTTTTTGCCTTTTTAAGTTTTTATTTTAATTCCAGTTAACATACAGTGTTATATTAGTTTCAAGTGTACAAGGAAATGATTCCATAATTCCATACATCACCCAGTGCTCATCAGGACAAGTGCACTCCTTAATCCCCAAGGATTTTCCCTCTTGTATTTTTACTTCAACTGTTCACAGATCTTGTTGAGACCTCTTTTCCTTCTACTTTCTTATAGTTGACGATTGTTCTTTCCTTTTTTCCTCTTCTCACATGGCCTTATGGTACCTCTTGAGCCACTCTTTGGCACATTTTGTGTCCTCTGGGCTACTAGACAGAGGAGATTCCTCTTTCCTTTGTATTACAATATATTTCTATTAAAGTCATGGCATCATGTAACAGCTTTTTATGTGTTTCACTTGTCTCTTGTATAAGGATGTAAGCACCACCAAGCTTTGAGTTTTGCCTATTTTTTTCATGTATTCTCAACATGTAGAATAGTTCAGAACCCATGCTTATGACTTCAAGGAGTACTCTGTAAATGAAATGGTGAAACAGATCATAGACAGAAAGACCCTGGTTTATCCCAACAATTACTAGTCTGCAGACTGAAGTGTCATAATGAGGTCAATATTATTCAAAGATCTTTTCCTTGGTGAAGTGAGTGAGCCTAGGAGAGATTTCTAAGAAAGGTGATCAGCTCTGAATTCAACCTATCAATCATAAGTACGTGACTGTTGTCTCCTTGGCTTGCTCCTTGAGAAAATTGAAGCAGTTCATTGAAGGTAAGTGACATGATGAATTTCACCTATTCTTCCAGCTACAGTCTACAGATTAGAAACCTCAGTCTAGTTGCAAATTTATTGTCTAGAGCCCTTAGCCATATCACTGAACTTGAAAATGTGTCTTCTTCCCATTACCATCACATTCCTAATTTATAGAAAGTAGACAAACAAAAACACTTTTTTTCTCTGAATGGCATATAAATCCTCCTCAAAGTTTTAACACCAAGCAAATATTCTTTACTAGTGTACCAAGAATTAGAGAGGTGGAACAAAGAAAACCAGATTTGAAGTTGTGAGTCTTAGCTCTTTCATCTTTTGTAGTGTGTTACTTTGGGCAAGTCTCTTGTTTCTCTCAACCGTAGTTGCCTAAGTTGTAAATAGGAACATGACTTTAATATGGATTGTAAAGATCAAAACATGGACAGCATAAGAAGAGAATTACTAAACTGAAAATGAGTTATACAAATACAAATTATTTTTATACATTTATCATTCACTTACCATTTCACAAGGGTGAAAACATGTCACTGCAACATACCTCAATTACCTTGATAAGAAATGTCATCCTCTGTGTCACAGTTGCTGTGTGTGTGTGTGTGTGTGTGTGTGTGTGTGTGTATCTATGAATTCAGATGTGGATTGAAAAAGATATACTCAAAGAAATAAAGGTTAGTTTTCTCTCGATAGAGTCGTAAATTTTCTTTTCACACACTGCAAAATTTGCCATTATGTCTTGCTTCCATTGAACATGGGTATATTTTTGTTTCTGTTTTACAATGTATAAATGTTTCAAAAATATAAACCTCATGACAAAAGTAAAATACGTTGTTAACATTTCCTTACTTCTAGTCCTTATGTGTACCTAACTTAAACTGTAAACAGTTGAAGAGATTTAAATAATGCTTTGAGTTTGCAGACGATAATATCAGATTGATTTTGAAGACAATGGTCAGAAGAAGGTATTAAGATTTGAGGATGAAGTGGCCAGCAAGTGATAGCTGCAGCAGTGTTGAATTCTGCTGGATCTAAAAGGGTAAATAGGAACCAGGTGTGATGTCTGCAACTGTGTATTAGATTTGGGTTTCAGATTTTTGGTGAAAGTTGGGCCACATGATTGATGATTTTTTTTCCAACTTCAAAACTCTATGAATATATTGTTTGTGAGAAAAGGGAAAATAAGGGATATTCCTGTGAGTGGATCAATATACAAAAACATACAAAGATGAGGTGTTCTGGACAGGCATGGTATTCTGTGTTTTATACAATATGGTAGTTGACTACTGAATATCCATTCTTCCTATTCCTTTGTTAATAGAACTCTTATTTTTTTTAAGGTGGTCATGTGCCCAGTTAAAACATCCTTCTCCTCAGAGTCCTCTGAGTTCAGAGGTGACCAA
Source organism: Hyaena hyaena (assembly GCF_003009895.1). Classification (NCBI taxonomy): domain Eukaryota; kingdom Metazoa; phylum Chordata; class Mammalia; order Carnivora; family Hyaenidae; genus Hyaena; species Hyaena hyaena. The sequence continues at coordinate 633,646 of NW_024081386.1, read as the reverse complement.
ATATCCTGGTGTAGCTAATAAAATAGAAATAGAAATTGTTAGGTTAGGCTTCTCAAGAAAAATTTTAAATAGATGTGCCTTCATTTCCCCAGTGACATTCTGTTCTTCTCCCTTTAAAAGGAAAAATGTGTCAATGCCTCAAGTGTAACATATATACAGATAAGTCAGTGATTTTTTTACAAATGGAATACACGCATACAATCAACACTCAGATCAACAATATTGTTGGCATCCAAAAGCTCCCATCATGCTCTCATTCAGTTACTTCCTCCCCACAGATAATCATTATCCTGACTTTAAAAAACAAATTAGGGGCACCTGGATGGCTAGTTGGTTAAGCCTCTAACTCGACTTCAGCTCAGGTCATGATCTCATGGTTTGTGGGATCAAGTCTGCTTGGGATTCTCTCTCTCTCTCTTCCCGTCTCTGACTCTCTCTCTTTCTTTCCTTTTCAAATTACATGAATGTAAAAAAAGTAACATAAATTAGTTTTGTCGAATTTGGATGTTATATGAATGGAATCAAACATTACATATTCTTTTGTATATGGCTTCTTTGCTCAATTAGGTTTATGAGATTTCTGTTGTTTGTATTTATACATGGTTCTCATGGCTGTATAGTATTCCATTGTGTGAATAAACTACATATTATTTATCTGGGAAAAAATATTGGTATCATGATGACAGACGCCAAAAAGGATGGTGGTGGAAGAACCCAGAAAGTCCCAGGGTCAGAGGTAACAGGCTTCATTGTCTTATCGCTTTAGACTGTCTGTCTCTGTGTGGGACAAACAGACCCCTATGTTTTAAACTGGTGTAGGAAGTTTGTCTCTTGGTTAAAACTGACCATAATGCTAACCAAAACACATTTTATATCACTTGTGGCAGTAAAACTTATGCCTTAAAGAAATGTCAAATAATTAACATTGAAATTCAGGTGCATAAAGGAGATAACTAACATTACATAGCTGGTGAAGTGGTAGAACTGGATCTTGAACTTTATTTTATTGAAATATGATATACAGTGCTCTTAGTTTTAGGGGTACAATATAGTGATTCAACAATTCTGTACATGACTCAGTAAGTGTAGTCACCATCTGTCACCAAACAATATTATTATAATCTTATTGACTGTATTCCCTAAGCTGTACTTTTCATCTCCATGACTTATTTGTTTTTTAATTGGAAGTTTTTACCTCTTATTCCCTTTTATCTATTTCACTCACCCCATATCTGTCTTCTCTCTGACAACTACCTCTTTCTTCTCTGTATTTGAGTTGGTTTTTTTCTTTCCTTTTTCTTTGTTCATTTGTCTCATATCCCACATATGAGTGAAATCATATAGTATTTATATTTCTCTCTCTGGCTTACGTCACTTAACATACAGGTCTTTAGATCCATCCATGTTACTGCAAATGGCAAGATTGCATTCATTTTCATGGTTAAGTAATATTCCATTGTCTACACACACATATACCAATTTTTCTAAATCTATTTATCTATTGACAGACACTTTGGTTGCTTCTGTATCTTGGGTACCACAAACTGCTGCAGTCAACATAAGGGTGCATATATCTTTTCAAATGAGTGTGTTTGTTTTCCTTGGGTAAACATCCAACACTGGATTACTGGATTGTAGGTTATTTCTATTTTTAATTTTGGGGAGAAACTCCTTGCTGTTTTCCACAGTTGTGCCAATTTACATTCCCTCCAATAGTACATGTGGATTCCCTTTTTCTCTAAACCCATTAACACTTATTATTTCTTGTCTTTTTGATTCTAATCATATCTCACTGTGGATTTAATTTGCTTTTTTCTGATGATTTAAAAAAATTTTTATAGTTTATTTCTGAGAGAGAGAGACAGAACATGAGTGGGGGAGAGTCAGAGAGAGAGGGAGATACAGAATCAAAATAGGCTCCAGGCTCTGAGCCAGCTGTCAGCACAGAGAGGGACTCAGGGCTCGAACCCACGAACCGTGAGATCATGACCTGAGTCAGATACCCAACCAACTGAGCCACCCAGGCGCCCCATTTTTTCCTGATGATTTGTGATGTTGAGCATCATTTCATGTGTCTGCTGGCCATTTGTATGTTTTCTTTGGAGAAATGTCTCTTTGGTTCCTCTGTCCATTTTTTTAATGTTCATTTTTGAGAGAGAGGGAGGGCAGGAAGGAGGGAAGGGGGGAGAGAGAGAGAGAGAGAGAGAGAGGAGAGAGAGAGAGAGGAGAGAGAATATGAGAATGAGAATGAGTGGGGGTGGAAGAGAGACACAGAATCCAAAGTAAGCTCCAGGCTCTGAGCTGTCAGCAGAGAGCCTGATGTGGGGTTCAAACTCATGAACTGTGAAATCATGACCTGAGCCAAATCAGATGCTTAACCGAGACACCCAGGAGCCCCAGCCTCTGTCCATTTTTAATCAGAATATTTGTTTCTTTGGCATTGGATTATATACATTTTTTATAGATTTTGGATATTAACCCTATATCAGATATATTATTTGCAAATATCTTCTCCTATTAAATAGGTTGCCTTTTTGTTTTGTTGATGGTTTCTTTCACTATACAAAAGCTTTGAATTTTGGTGTAGTGTTCGTAGTTTACGTTTGCTTTTGCTTCTTTGCCTGAGAGACATGTCTAGAAAAATGTTTCTGTGGCTAATGTTGGAGAAATTACTGCCTATGTTTTGTTTTGTTTTGTTTTGTTTTGTTTTCTAGTATAATGGCTGCAGGTCCCGCATTTAGGTCTTTAACCCACCTTGAATTTATTTTTGTGTGTGGTATAAGAAAGTAGTCCAGTTTCATTCTTTTGCATGTAGCTGTCTAGGTTTCCCAGTACCATTTGTTAATGACATTGTCTTTGCTCTTCTGTATATTTTTACATAAAGATTAATTGGTCATGTAATTAAACATTTATGTATAGGCTGCTTATCCTATTCATTGATCTATGTGTCTGTTTTTGTTCCAGTACTATATTGTTTTGATTAGTACAAATTTGTAGTAAGTCTTGAAATCTGGGATTGTGATACATCCAGTTTTGTTCTTTTTCAAGCTTATTTTGGTTATTCAGGGTCTTTTGTGATTTCATGCAAATTCTAGTGTTATTTGTTTTAGTTTTGTGAAAAATGTTGGTATTTTTATAGGGATTGTATTAAATATATAGATTACTTTGGATGTATGGACATTTTAACTATAGTTTGTTTTCCAATCCATGAGCATGGGATATCTTTTCATTTGTGTTGTCCTCATTTTCTTTCATCAGTGTTTCATAGTTTTCAGAATATAAGTCTTTCATATCCATGGTTAATTTTATTCCTAAGTATTTTGTTCTTTCCCATGAAATTGTAAATGAGATTGTCCTTCATTTCTCTTTCTGCTAATTTATTGCTAGAATGCAACAGATTTCTGTATATTAATTTTGTATCTTGTGACCTTACTAAATTCATTGATCACTTATAGTAGTGTTTTGGTGGGATCTTTAGGCTTTCTCTATATATTATGTCATCTAAAAAAGTTACAGTTGTACTTTTTCCTTACTAATTGCATAATGTTCAGCTATTTTTCTTGTCTGATTGCTACAGCTAGGTTGCAGTATTTTGTTGAACAAAAGTGATAAGAGTGGACATCGTATCTTACTCCTCACATGAGAGGCAAACCTCTGTTTTTCACCATTAAGTATGAAGTTAGCTGTAAGTTTTTCATGTATGACCTTTATTATGTTAAGGTATGTTCCCTCTAAATCTACTTTGTTATCATGTTGAGGTGTGTTCCCTCTAAACCTATTTTTATCATGAATGAAAGTTGTACTTTGTCAGTGCTTTTTTTTAAACATCTGATAAGTTGATCATATGGATTTTATCCTTTATCTTGTTAATATGATCTATCACATTGATTTTGCAAATATTGAACTACTTCTATATCTCTGGAAAAAATTCCACTTGATTATGGTGAATAATTTTTAACATGTGTTTGAATTCAGTTTGCTAATTTTTTGTTGAAGATTTTTGCATTTATGTTTATAAGAAATATAACAGCCTATGGTTTTCTTTCTTTCTTTCTTTCTTTCTTTCTTTCTTTCTTTCTTTCTTTCTTTCGTTCGTTCATTCGTTCGTGCCTTTTCCTGGTTTTGCTATGCTAGTAGGGTTATTAATTCTGGCCTGGTAAAATGAATTTGGAAGCTTTCCTTCCTCATATATTTTGGAAAAGTTTGGAAAAAAATACTTTGAAAGGAATAGTAACTTCTTTAAATGCTTGCTAGAATTCATCATTTGATCATGGGCTTTTGTTTGTAGGGAGTTTTTTGATTACTGATGCAATTTTATTGTTAGTAATTGGTCTATTCAAATTTTCTACTTCTTTTTGATTCAGTTTAGGAAGGTAATTTGTTTCTTGAAATTTATCAGTTTCTGCTAGGCTGTTCAATTTGTTGACACATGAAATGTCACAATATTCTTTTATTCTCTTTATATTTCTGTGGGGTCAGTTATTTCTCCTCTTTTGTTAATGATTTTATTTGAGTTCTCTATTTTTCTTGACGAGTCTGGCTAAAGTTTATTAATTTTGTTGATCATTTTAAATAACTAACTCCTAATTTCTTTGATCTTTTCTTTTCTTTCTTTCTTTCTTTTTTTTTATTTTTTGTCTCCGTTTCATTTATTTCTGATCTAATCTTTATTATTTTCTTCCTTCTACTGGTTTTGGGCTTCATTAATCATTTTCTAGCTCCTTTTGGTGTAAGGTTAGGATGTTTGACTTTTTTTTTTTAATGTTTTATTTATTTCTGAGAGAGTGTGTGTGTGAGCGGGGTAGGATCAGAGAGAGAGGGAGACACAGAATCTGAAGCAGGCTCCAGGCTCTGAGCTAGCTGTCAACACAGAGCCTGATGCGGGGCCACAAACTGTGAGATCATGACCTGAGCCAAAGTCGGACACTCAACCAACTCAGCCACCCAGGTGCCCCGACTTTTTTCTTGTTTTTTGAGGTAGACTTGTATTGGTGTAGACTTCCCTCTTATAACTGCTTTGCTGCATCCCAAAGATTGGATCATTGCCTTTTCATTTGTCTCCATGTATTTTTTTTAATTTCCTCTTTGATTTTTAAGTTGACCTATGAATTGTTTATTAGTATGCTCCTAGCCTCTGTGTATTTGTTTTTTTCCATATTTTTTCTTCTAATTGATTTCTAGTTTCATATGATTGTGGTTAGGAAAGGTGCATGATATAATTTAATTATTGAATTTATTGAAACTTGTTTTGTGACCTAACATGTAGTCTCTCCTGGAGATTGTTCATTGTGCACTTGAAAAGAATGTGTATTCTGTTGTTTTGAAAGGGAATATTCTCTCTATATGTGTTAGGTTTATCTTGTCTAAGGTATCATGCAAAGCCAGTTTCCTTGTTGATTTTCTGTCTGGATTATCTATGTACCAGTTGATGTACGTGGCATGTTAAAGTCCCCTACAATTACTATATTACTGTCAATTTTCCCCTTTAGGTCTCTTAATAGTTGCTTTATATATTTAGTGCTCCCATGTGAGATGCATAGATGTTTACACTTGTTGTAACCTCTTACTGTATTGTTTCCTTTATCATTATGTAGTGTCCTTATTTTTCTTTCATTAAAGTCTTTTTTAAGGTCTATTTTGTTCACTACAAGGATTGCTACCTCAAGTTTCTTTTCATTTCAGTTTACATGGTAAATATTGTTGCATTCCTTCCCTATCAGTCTACATGTCTTTAGGTCTGAAGTGGGTCTCTTGTAGGTGACATATATATAGATGAGTTTTGCTTTTTTATACATTCAGTCACCTTGTGTCTTTTGGTTGGAGCAGGTAGTCCATTATATTTACATTTATTTATTTATTTTTCTTTTTTTTTAATTTTTTTATTTATTTATTTTTCTTATTTTAAATAGGCCTCACACCCATGTGTGGCTTGAATTCATAACCCTGAGATTAAGTGTCACGTTCTCTACTGACTAGGCCAGCCAGGTGCCCCTTGTCCATTTCCATTTTAAGTAATTGTTGATAGGTATATATTTATTGCCCTTCTCTTTCTTGTTTTCTGGTTGTTTTAGTAGTTCTTCTCTTTTACTTTCTTCTTCTCTGGCTCAAACCCTTGTGGTTTGATGACTTTATTGTTATGCTTGGATCCTCTCTTTTGTGTGTGCATAGCTATTATAGGTTTTTGAATTGTGGTTACTATTAGGATCATATATAACATCTTCTGAGTATAGCAGTCTATATTAAGTTGATGGTTTTGCTTAAGTTTGAGCACAGTCTAAAAGCACTAAATTTTTACTCCCCCACTCCAATGTTTTATGGGTATGATGTAATATTTTATATCCTTTTATTTTGTTATTCCCTTGACTGCATTTGTAAATATAATTTATTTTAGTGCTTTTGTGTTTTGATCTCCATACTGCTTTTATAAGTAATTAATCTACTACCTTTATTAGATGTTTACATTTACCTGTAAATTGTTTTTCTTTCATAATTTTCTAGTTATATCCTTATCTTTGTCCACAAAGAATTCCCTGTAGCATTTCTTTTAAGGCTAACTTAGTGGCAACAATTTTTTTTTTTTTTATTTTTGTTTGGGAAATTTTTCATCTCTCCTATTTTGAATGATAGCCTTGCTGGGTAAAGTATTCTTGGTTGAATTTCTTTTTCTTTTTTTTTTTTCCAGCACTTTGAATATATCATGCCATCCCTTCTGGCCTGCAAATTTTTCCTGAGACATTAGCTGATAATCTTGTACAGTTTCCCTTGTATGTAAATCTTTTCTTGCTCTTGTTGCTCTTAAAATTTTCTCTTTAGCATGACTTTTGCCATTTTAATTATTTTGTCTCTTGATGTGGACCTCCTTGGGTTAATTTTGTTAGGGGCTCTCTGTTCTTCATGAATCTTGATGTATGTTTTTTCCCCCAAATTATGGAAGTTTTCAGCTATTATTTTTTTTCACATATATTTTCTGCCCTCTTTTCTCACTCCTTCTAGCAAAACTATAATATTAATGTTAACACATTTGATGATGTTGCTAAATTTCTTAATTCTCTTTTTCATTCTTTTTCCTTTTTGCTGTTCAGCTTGGTTGCTTTTCATTACTCTGTTTTCCAGATCACAGATCCATTCTTCTACATCTTCTAATCTGTTATTGATTCCCTCCAGTATGTATGTGTATATCTATATACATACATATATATGTGTGTGTGTATATATATATGTATATATATTTCAGTTATTGAATTCTTCATCTCTGACTAGTTCTTTTTAAGATTTTCTATCCTTTTGTTGAAGGTAACACTTTAATCTTCCACTCTTGTCTAGTCCAGTGTTTTTATGACCATTATTTGAATTATTTATTAGGAATAGTGTTTATATTTATTTCATTTAGCTCTTTGCTGTGATTTTGTCCTGCGTTTTTCACTTGGGATGTATTCCTCTGTCTCCTCATTTTGTCTAACTCTCAATGCTTGTTTCTATGTGTTAGGAATGGACCTTGAACTTTCAAGTAGAACACACTGAAATTAGAGTATAGTAGATAATTTTAAAGATTCATGGCTAGAAAGCATAGTTACCAAGCCTCTCTCATCTGAAGGATGTTTTAGAGAATCAGAGTAAGCACTGTTTCTCTTTTCACTTATCCCTTTACTTCCCTAAGAAGACCGACATAAAAAGGTATCCCTGTTCCTGTGGCTAAAAGAAAGAGAAGTCACCTAGCTCAGAAAATAGATATCAAAAGGGATGTACCTTTTGTCTTCCTTCTCCCTTCTTTTTCCAGAAATGAGAGTGGGCTGGGAAGATAGACTGGCATGAAGTAGATGAACAAAAGTAGACTGACTTCCTAGGCAAAACTGAGGAAAGATGAGGTTTGTGATTTTGCTAGAAAGACTTTGCTAGGAAGTCTTGAAAAATTGATCTAATTTGGACTAAAATTATACTTATCAGTTCTTCAGGAGTTTGAAATCTATCACTTTAGCAAGTGATTCTATATTACAAACTGAGGATAAGCAAGATATCATTTCACACACACACACAAATGAAAAAAATTAAGAAATGAATTTATATAAGTTATATAAATCATTAAGAATCTGCCTCACAGAACCACAGTATATAGATACCAGGCCTGAGACTGGTGTATGATGCATAATCAAGCTTTAATACTACCATGGAAAGGGGCGCCCGGGTGGCTTAGTCGGTTAAGCGTCCGACTTTCGCTCAGGTCATGATCTCGCGGTTTGTGGGTTCGAGCCCCGCGTCGGGCTCTGCGCTGACTGCCAGCTCAGAGCCTGGAGCCTGTTTCAGTCTGTGACTCCCTCTCTCTCTGACCCTCCCCTGCTCACGCTGTCTCTCTCTCTCTCTCTCCTAGAAATAAATAAAAAACATTTAAAAAAATTAAAAAAATACTACTATGGAAAGAGGGAAAGGGAGAAGAGAGAGTGCAAGAATGCATCTGTCTTATATGCATTCCTTTAATGCCCATCCATATGACTTTTTGATAAATAGTAAGTGTTTGGTAAATATGGAGGGCATTGATTGTGACAGATACAAGGATGGATCTCCTAGGAGTGGAGATAGAAGTTTGTGAATAATTAAGGTAGACAGGTGTATAAGTAGAATGTATATATAGCCATAGTCCTGTGTAATTCTTAATAGCTACCCATTTTGTTCTCAAAAATATGGACAATAAATAATATAATCACCACTTGTGTAAGTAAACATACGTGCAAAAGTAACATATCATTTTGGATTTCTTTTTTTCAAACGTGTGCTAGACATAGACTTATGCCGCTCAGATTCCCCTGAGAAAGGACATGCTGTTCAGCTACGAGGAACATGACAAACTCTAGCTGTCAGACTCTTTTAGAGTCTGTCTCATGTTTTGAGAGGCCCTCAGCCAGTGACTGAGCATGGTGGTGCCAGTTGAAGTCATACTCTTCTCAGTATGATCCCTAGCCAGTAACAGAGCCTAGCTCTTTCTACCCAGCACAGTACTCCTCTGGCAGAAAAAGTTTTGCCCGAGAGTCCCCATTTGTCTCATTCATCATGTGTTTGTTCTGATCTGACACATTGCCTCCTTTTAATCCTTTCCTATGCCAGTAACCTTCTGTATGCCTATCTTGGGGAATGTTCCTAGGCAACCCAAGACTATAATCTGTAACACTTTAAAAGATATATTCATTTATGGGTTGGAAATTTATCAACATCAAACTATTTTAAAGAATCCAACTCCAATGTTAAGTTTTATTAAGTGAGGCAATGTTTAATGTTACAAGGTGCCACATTCCATGGGTATCTAGCAAGAGAAGAGCAGGAAGGCCCATGATAAAGGGAGTTGTTTATCAAAGAGAAAAGGGAAATTAGAACTTGAAAGCTCTTTACTGAGGGAAAACTACTGTAGAAATCCATGTTGTTCATGGGCAGACATGGACATGATCTTTTTCCCTTTTTCCTCTCTACTGTGCTGTAAGAGAGAAAAGAAGCCAAGGGTTGAGCAGGGAATTTATAAGGGCAAATATAACCTTTGGTTTGATGCACAGTAAGCTGACAGTTAAAGGTGTATCATGCTAGATAAATGTCAAAAGCCAAATAAAAGCCTTAATAATAAGCTGTCCAGAGGCTAAAATCCAGAACCCTCAAGCATGAGAGAAGGATTAATTTTTAAAAACAAATTTTAACACAAACGGAAACTGTCCAAGGTGGCTTAAATGTTGTGATAAATTCAGGGTTGAGTGGTGTGAATGTGGAGAAAAGAGAAGGAAGAGGGGACTAATTCAAGAGAGAAATGGTACCTAGTTGTACCAAGACTTTTTATTTATTTGCATTTTACTCTAAACAATAGCAGCATAGGGCCAAACCCAGTAAGTATTATTATGGGCTGAATTGTGTCTTCCTCTGCTCCAAATTCATGTGTTTATGTCCTGACCCCCAATACTGCAGAATGTGAGTATATTTGGATATAGGGTCTTTAACAAGGCAGGTAAGTTAAAATGAGGTCATTAGGTGGGTCCTAATCCAGTTTTACTAGCATCCTTATAAAAAGGGGAGCTTAGGACATAGATACAGAGGGATGACTATGTGAAGACACAGGGAAAAGACAGCCATTTCCAATCTACATGGGGACATGGGAAGCCTGGAGGCAGAAAGTCTAATGGAGGTGATTTATTTCTAGCAAGAATCCATTCTCTATAATATTGGTTGAAACTGAAGCATAGGAAATTGAAAGAATATTCATATGGCCATGCCACGAGCTAAAAATGGCAGTCTGTCATGCCTTCCATCCTCAGTTTGTTTCCCTAGTCACCTTTCCCAGTACCTAACTTAAATGATTAAATGATCTTAATGCTCATGATGAAACTCTATAAAGAAAGATTTTACTCTGATGTAAAAATTTCCCAGATACTTACATCTGGGAAAGGGATCATATTTTCCAAATGCTTATTTTGATTCCTATAGGAGACAGTCTTCATCTTATTCTTTTCTTTGTTAGAATTAAATCTCTCTAAAGTGAAAACATTTTCCTTACTTGGAAATGCTAGTGAGGGGTTTGCCAATCAACCTAAAAAATAATCTACTTATATTTCCAGGGTCACAAAATCTTGTAAGAAGAAAAACTCTATGTGTTTTTGTTCATCCTGAATAAAAATGAAAATATGTGCTGAATGGACTCAGGAAGGGGGGTGGTTGTCTCTGGGTTACTAATCCACCATGTAGTGTTTAGGCAGGTGAACTTTCGGAGAGCCAGGACTCATTGAGAGATGCCAGAGTTTTAGAGCTCAGTTCTTGCTGAATTGATCCTCCTATAGTGTCTGCTCTTATTTTCATCATTCATCTGCTAGAGATGAGGCTCTTTTGCGGCCCATTATTCAGACGGGACACCAATTAGATTTTTGTCTTCCTTTCTGGTCTTGCCTACTGACTGAGTCTATGGGGCAACTTCAAAAGCTAGGATGATTAAATCACCAAAACAATACATTCCTGGCTCGCAAGTTGACCCAGAAATGTTTTGGTTACAGAGTTACCCTAACATAGGACAGACTTGGCCCATTGCACTGTGAAGTGTCCAAGCGCTTCTCAAGGGTTTAGTGGGTAACAAAAAAGAACATGGGATAGGATGCACTGGCCTTCTCCCATATGCTTTGCTGGGCTTATAGCATGACTTTTCTTTTGCTTATAGCAACAAAGGGCTTTCAGAGTTCAAATGTTTTGCATCTCTGATGGAGACCTAGAGTCAAGAATAATCAGAATTTCATATATCATAGGGCCTAGGCATCTTTTCCAGAGAATCATTTGGATCCTTTAAAGTTCTGGAGACCTGAAATAAAATGAGAGTTTCCTCTGGAACATGTACCCTATTCCTTATGTCTGGATTATTAAACATAGTGTTCTATCCTCCCCTCTAGTAGTAGGTATAGTGTGTAACATAAGCTGGCTAATAATAATATGGAGTCACCCACAAAGAGTTGTGAGATATAAGTTGAGCAAATAAGAATCCACCCCTGCAGTTCTATGCATCAGAGACTGAAAGATAGCTCTCGATTTCCTCTAGAACCTGAGCCTATAATATATATATTTCCATATATCCATATTCCTCACAATGGGAGCACTCATATGTTTACAAATCAAATAGAAGTGTCTGTCTCATTATAGGGACCAATTAAGTAAAACAACACAAGCTTCTCTTTGTGAATGTGAGACTATAGATAGCTACATCACAGACTAGAGTTTTCTTAGCTACTTATTCTGAAAGCTTAAGATCATGCATGTCTTGCCCCCAACATGGATCAGAAGTTGGCCCACATTGACTTCTGATTTAAGGTCTCCAGCTTCAGATGATACTTCTCTCAGAGCACCTGTTGTCCCTGACCAATGCAATACATATCAATGGAAATTTGCTTCTTTCTTAATAACAAACTAGCTTTCTTACTATCCATATATTTAGATCCTGTATAATCTTGATAACAGAAATATCCTCTTAGTTTATAATACATCACAAAACTGTGAGTCAGAGTTTCAGAGCAGCAAGCATTGATTATTTTTGCTTGATAATTTAAAGAACTTTATCTTAACCATACTAACAATTAGGGAGAAAAAAAGATCATGGAAAAGAATTTTTAAATATAATCAAATCAGATCATTTGTCTTAAGCAATAAGGCAGAATGAAGAGTCTCAGTATTGTTTCTTAAAATATGAATCTCAACCATTACTTGTGCTCAAATAAAATGAGTGCTTTATATGAGGAAGGAAAAAGTTTACAGTGGGTAGTCAAGCTTGTCAAAACTGTTGGAAATGTAGTAAAAATGGTAAAGTGGGACTTATAGGTGTAAAGTTATTGCATTAATAGCTGTTTCAACTGTCAGTGAAACAAATGATTTGTTTAAGTATGATAACACGCTTTCATAAGTGGGCACCTCATTAAGACAGGCACAGCACCTCCTCAGCTGAGCTAAAAACCATTTTACCACGTATTTTATAGGTTCATTCAAATGATTTTCAACCTTTCAGGGAAATTGGCATCAGAAAAAGAAAAAGCTTAAAAGCATTTCAATGAATCATTACCAGTAGCATTCTTAGTTCAAGTAGCAGACATATTTTCTATAAACAAAGTTATGTCCAGAGACTGTCTGTGTAATTTTAATTAGCTTTAGGGTAAAATAATTACATTTGATTAATTTTGCTTTATGAAGAAGTATCCTTGAACCACTGTTGTTTTAAATAGAATTAAATAAATACTTTTTCAAGCTTCAAAGACACCATGTTAACCAGATGGGATAATCTTTTCTCCCCCAACAAAAGTGATCTATACAGTAGAAATTTCATTCCTATTATGTCCCTGTTTGTCTCCTTTTCTGGCTTGGTGTGATCGGTTGTTCAAAAGTTAACCAGACACTTGATAGATTTCCATGTAGGGAGAAAGTGGAGAAATCACTGCATTCAACCCCCTCCATAATGTAGATGCTCTCATAGTTTAGAGACCTGGTATAAAGTCCTGATATAAAGGAGAGAAGTAAGAACAGTCACAAAACTGAATGGACAAGAATGAAGAAGAAATTGATCTGGAATCAGTCTTTCTCTTGCTACAAGTGTGCTCCTCCTTAGGAGTTTAGTGAAATTAAGACCAAGGCTCTTTTTTCTTCACTCAGTGCTTGGCTGAGTATAATGCCACTCCAATGTCTGAAAACGAGGACTGACCAATTGATGTTGTCTTGTCCACACCCGACTTTCAAGTCTCAGCGCAAAGGTCTGTGCCAGCCATCTGTGTTGGAGCTTTAAAATACATCTGAATTCCCTACATGGTCAAGAAAGTTCATAGATTAAGTCTCAGATTATTTAATCAAATATTTGTTTATATTAATTTAGTAAAAGCTAGAGCCTTACAGAGTAGGGAATGCCAGATTCACATTGTATTTGTTGAACCCCTTGGCATGTTGAATGGATCCTCCTTTCAAATTCTAGGATATGAGCTCCAGAGATGTACTGCCTGTATCCAAAGCTTGGCTCTTCCATGAGAGTTCACCTAAGCTTCAATTTCCTACTCTATAAAATGAATATAGTATTGGTAACTATCTCAGGACTTGGGCAAACAGTAAGGAAGGTGATATTTATAAGGCACTAAGCACTGTTCCTGATAGATACTGAACACTCAAAAAAGTTCCTATGAATATTACTTGACACAGATGCCTTTGCTACTTACATTGCCATCTACTCTCCAACAGTTCTCTTTATCCACTCTTGTCCACCTGGAAGATTGGCATTCTATTCATTATTTGTAGGAGACACTAAAAGACAGCAGGCTTTAAAGAGGGCATTGAAATGTCTGGAAATGTGATTGTTAATCCTTTAATCAAGGAATTCTTGAAGATATCAAACTTTTTGTTTTCCAGAACATTCTTTAACTACAATCTCTGTGTGTGTGTGTGTGTGAGAGAGAGAGAGAGGGAGAGAGAGCGAGAGATTTAGTAACAGCTTCGGTGTTAAAATGCTCACTGTGAGTGTAATATTTTGGCTTGTGTTTTAAATTGAATGCTTGAGACATCAGTATACCTGATATAATGTGACTAGAAATTAGTATGATTGGAACTGAACTTGGACATTCCAATGGTGGTTATGGTCCCTAAAGCTTTTAGGCTGGAAATGTGGTAGAGACCCCCTAACTGCCATCAATAGTTCACATTTCCTCCCTCAACCTTGCAGAACTGTTTCTTAAGAAATTTCTCAGACTCCTTTACTTATAAGTGATATATCAACTTCCTATAAATGGAGTTTGAGTGCAAGAAATGTGTGTCAGTTCCAGGATGAGCTGAAAAGAAACAAGGGTTCTATTTCTCCCTTCTCTTCCCCTGCTCACTGGATACAGAAGATGCAAATTCAAAGGGTACCAGTGCTACATGATAGGAGGGGTTGTGTCCCTGAATAACTCTTTGGAAAGCCATCCACCAATCAGGTATGTCTGCATTGGTGAGTTGTGTAGCAGTTAATAAACTTCTTGGAGATTTTGTTACATCAGTTCACACTTCTGTAAGTAGTATAAAGGGTCATACATTTATTGCAGTAATTCACTCTTCAAATATTTTCAAATTCTTTTTTGAGATGTGTTGTTGGAGATCTTCACTATTGACAATTTTTCATTGTTTTAACTTAGAGTTATTATTATTATTATTTTTTTGTAGACATAGTCAAAAGTCATCCAGTCTTGGTGTAGAAAATTTAGAAGTAAGGGCACCTGGGTGGCTTAGTCGGTTAAGCGTCTGACTTCGGCTCAGGTCATGATCTCACAGTCCGTGGGTTCGAGCCTCACATCGGGCTCTGTGCTGACAGCTCAGAGCCTGGAGCCTGCTTCAGATTCTGTGTCTCCCTCTCTCTCTGCCCCTCCACCGCTCACTCTCTCTCTGTCTCTCAAAATAAAGACATTAAAATAAAGAAAATTTAGATGTAGAAATTCTCAATGTATTATTAAAAATCAATTGCATGTTGTTGTCCAGTTCTCCCAGCACCGTCTATTAATGAGGTTCTTTTTTTTCCATTGGATACTCTTTCCCACTTTGTCAAAGATTAGTTGGCCATACATTTGTGGGTCCAATTCTGAGTATTCTATTTCATTGGTCTATGTGTCTGTTTTTGTGCCAATACCATAGTGTCTTGATGATTATAGCTTTGTAGTAGAGGCTAAAGTCTGGGATAGTGATGCCTCATGTTTTGGTTTTCAACTTCAGTATTACTTTGGCTATTCGGGGTCTTTTGTTGTTCCATACAAATTTTAGGATAGTTTGTTCTAGTTTTGAGAAGAATGCTGGTACAATTTTGATTGGGATTGCATTGAATGTGTAGATTGCTTTGGGTAGTAATGACCTTTTAACAATATTTATTCTTCTGACCCATGAGCATGGAATGTTTTTCCATTTCTTTGTGTCTTCAATTTCCTTCATAAGTTTTCTATGGTTTTCATTATGCAGGTCTCCTGTATCTTAGGTTAGGTTTATTCCTAGTTATTTTATAGTTTTTGTGCAATTGTGAATGGGATCAGTTTCTTGATTTCTCTTTGTTGCTTCATTATTGGTGTATAAAAATGCAACCGATTTCTGTATGTTGATTTTGTACCCTGCAACTTTGCTGAATTCATGGATCAGTTCTAGTAGGCTTCTGGTGGAGACTGTTGGGTTTTCTATGTAGAGTATCATGTCATCTGCGAAAAGTGAAAGTTTGACTTCTTCTTTACCAATTCTGATGCCTTTCATTTCCTTTTGTTGTCTGATTGCTGATGCAAGACTTCCAGCACTATGTTAAAAAACAGTGGTGAGAGTGGACATCCCTGTCGTGTTCCTGATC
This sequence comes from Hyaena hyaena, assembly GCF_003009895.1. Classification (NCBI taxonomy): domain Eukaryota; kingdom Metazoa; phylum Chordata; class Mammalia; order Carnivora; family Hyaenidae; genus Hyaena; species Hyaena hyaena. Next base: position 617,823 of record NW_024081386.1, on the reverse strand, counting down.
TCAAGGGAAAAGCTCTCAGTTTTTCCCCATTGAGGATGATGTTAGCTGAAGGCTACTCATAGATGACTTTTATAATGTTTAAGTAAGTTCCTCCTATTCGGACTTTCTCGAGCGTCTTTATTAAGAAGGGATGATGTATTTTGTCAAATGCTTTTTCTACATCTATCAACAGGATCATATGGTTTTTATCTTTTCTTTTGTTAATGTGATATATCACATTGATTGATTTGTGAATATTGAATGAGCCCTGTAACCCAGGAATAAATCCCACTTGATCATGGTGGATAATTCTTTTTATATGCTGTTGAAATCTATTTTTTTTTAAGTTTATTGTCAAGTTGGTTTCCATATAACACCCAGTGCTCATCCCTACAAGTGCCCTCCTCCATGCCTATCACTCCCCTTCCCCTCTTCCCCACCCCCATCAACCTGCATGCGGAAGAATGAAACTGGATCATTTTCTCACACCATACACAAAAATAAACTCAAAATGGATAAAGGACCTGAATGTGAGATGGGAAACCATCAAAACCCTAGAAGAGAAAGCAGGAAAAAAACCTCCTTGACCTCAACCGCAGCAATTTCTTACTTGACACATCCCCAAAGGCAAGGGAATCAAGAGCAAAAATGAACTATTGGGACCTCATCAAGATAAAAAGCTTCTACATAGCAAAGGAAACAATCAAGAAAACTAATAGGCAACTGATGGAAAGGGAAAAGATAGTTTAAAATGACATATCAATTAAAGGGCTAGTATCCAAAATCTATAAAACCTCACCAAACTCCACACCCAAAAAACTGATAATCAAGGGAAGAAATGGGCAGAAGATATGAACAGAAACTTCTCCAACGAGGATATCCAGATGGCCAACAGACACATGAAACGATGCTCAGGGAAATACAAATCAAAACCACACTGAGATACCACCTCATGCTGGTCAGAGTGGCTAAAATGAACAAATCAGGAGACTCTAGATGCTGGCAAGGATGTGGAGAAATGGGCACCCTCCTACACTGTTGGTGGGAATGTAAACTGGTGCAACCCCTCTGGAAAACAGTATGGAGGTTCCTAAAAAATTAACAATAGAACTCCCCTATGACTCAGCAGTAGCACTGCTAGGAATTTACCCAAGGCATACAGAAGTGCTGATGCATAGGGACACATGTACCTCAATAATCATAGCAGCACTCTCAACAGTAGCCAAAACATGGAAAGAGCCTAAGTGTCCATCAACTGACAAATGGATCAAGAAGATATGGTTTATCTATACAATGGAATAGTACATGGCGATGAGAAAGAATGAAATGTGGCCTTGCGTAGCAACATGGATGGAACTAGAGGGTGTTATGCTCAGTGAAATAAGTCAGCATATATGTTTGCACATATACGTGGATTAGGAGGAACTTAACAGAGGACCATGAGGGTGAGAAGGGGAAAACTAGTTGGGGAGAGGGAGGGAGGCAAACCATGAGAGACTCTTGAATTCTGAGAACAAACTGAAGGTTGATGGGGGTGGAGGAGAGGGGAAGAGGGGTGATGGGCATGGGGAAGGGCCCTTGTTGGGATGAGCACTGGGTGTTATATGGAAACCAAATTGACAATAAACTATGTAAGAAAAAAAATCAGTCTCATGGTATAATCCCAGAAAACAAACCTTTTAATAAAATGACTTTAAATTTTTAATGTTTATTTGAGAGAGAGAGAGAGAGAGAGAGAGAATGAATGAATGGGATGGGCAGAGAGAGAGAGGGAGACACAGACACAGAATCCAAAGCAGGTTCCAGGCTCCAGTCTCTGTCAGCACAGAATCTGACATGGGGCTCAAATGCACAAACTGTGAGATCATGACCTGAGTTGAAGTCGGACACCTAAGTGAGCCACCCAGGTGCCCTGATGAAGTGACTTTTTAATGTAACTGAATCACATGGAGAGACATGTAACATAGCTCCTTACATCATCTTGGAAAGTCTTACTATGTTGAGCCACAATACTGCTAAGTAGACCTGGTTCTGATTCCAGATCTCTTCTTAATTATTAACCAAAGTCTAATTTTTAATTCTAAAAAGAAGATGGAAAATTGTGGGCATAGTATAGAAACATCTTTATAAAATACTCAAATTCTTAATAAGTGTTACTCTTTGAGAGACAAGTAAAATATTCACACAGCAATGTTATCAAATATTCCTACTTGTTGCAATGCATGATGGTATTACTTCCTAGATATATTCAATTTTTTTTGGTAAGAATAACTTTATTTAAAACTCCAAAACCAGTCTTCAGTGATCTACTTCACACAATTAGATGCATGATATTTGGAAATGGGATTGTGTCATATTTGTAGGAGAAAGCATCAAACAAATTCCAGTTGAGGGGTATTCTACAAAATACCTGACCAGTACTCCTTAAAACTATCAAGGTTAAAAAAAAAAACCCACAAAATTGTCAAGGTTATGAAAAACAAGGGAAGTCTAAGTAACTGTTACAGCCAATAGGAGTGTAAGGAGACATGATGGCTAGATATAATGATTCTGGGATTGATTCTAGAACATAAAAATGAACTTTAGATAAAAACATAAGAAATCTGAATAAAATATGGTTTTAGTTAATTGTGTATCAATATCAGTTCTTGATTTGTAACAAATGTACCATATAGATGAAAGATGATATAATAATAAGGAAAGTGAGTGTGGGTATGTAGGAACTCTGTGTTATCTTTATAAGTTTTCTGTAAAACTAACACTGTTCCAAAACTACTGTGATAAATTTCAGAGTTCATCTAAGGTAGTGTGATTTACTAATGATTTAAAACAGACTGACAGGGGTGCCTGGGTGGTTTAGTTCAGTTAAGTGTCCGACTCTTGATTTCAGCTTAAGTCATGGTGTAGTTTGTGAGATTGAGCCCAGTGTAGTGCTCTGCACTAAAGCATGGAGTCTGCTTGGGATTGCTTGGGATTTCTCTCTGTCTCTCACTGTCTCCCAACCCCCACCCCGACTTTCTCTCTCTCTCTCTCTCTCCCCCCCTCTCTCCCCCCCTCTCCCCCTCTCTCCCTCTCTCTCTCTCTCTCTCTCTCCCTCCCTCCCTCTCTCCTCTTCCCTTTCCCTCTCCCTCTTTCCCTCTCTCTCTCCCCTCCCTCTCAAAGTAAATACTAAAAAACAAAACAAAACAAAACAACACTTTAGCCACCCTGACCGGCATGAGGTGGTATCTCAGTGAGATTTTGATCTGCATTTCCCTGATGATGAGGGATGCTGAACATTGTTTCATGTGTCTGTTGGCCATCTGGATGTCCTCTTTGGAGAAGTGTCTGTTCATGTCTTCTGCCCATTTCTTCCCTGGATTATTTGTTTTTCAGGTGTGGAGTTTGGTGAATTCCTTATAGATTTTGGATACTAGTCCTTTATCTGATATGTCATTTGCAACTATTGTTTCCCATTCCGTCGGTTGCCTATTAGTTTTATTGATTGTTTCCTTTGCTGTGCAGAAGCTTTTTATCTTGATGAGGTCCCAAGAGTTCATTTTTGCTCTTGATTCCCTTGCCTTTGGGGATGTGTCAAGTAAGAAATTGCTGCGGTTGAGGTCAAGGAGGTTTTTTTTCCTGCTTTCTCTTCTAGGGTTTTGATGGTTTCCCATTTCCCATTCAGGTCCTTTATCCATTTTGAGTTTATTTTTGTGTATGGTGTGAGAAAATGATCCAGTTTCATTCTTCAGCATGTTGCTGTCCAGTTCTCCCCTCACCATCTGTTAAAGAGGCTTTTTTCCATTGGATACACTTTCCCGCTTTGTCAAAGATTAGTTGGCCATACATTTGTGGGTCCAATTCTGAGTTCTCTCTTCTATTCCATTGGTCTATGTGTCTATTTTTGTGCCAGTCCCATACTGTCTTGATGATGACAGCTTTGTAGTAGAGGCTAAAGTCTGGCATGTTGATGCCTCCAGTTTTGGTTTTCTTCTTCAATATTACTTTGAGTATTTGGGGTCTTTTCTGGTTCCACACAAATTTTAGGATAGTTTGTTCTAGTTTTGAAAAGAATGCTGGTGCAATTTTGATTGGGATTGCATTGAATGTGTAGATTGCTTTGGGTGGTAATGACCTTTTAACAATATTTATTCTTCTGACCCATGAGCATGGAATATTTTTCCATTTCTTTGTGTCTTCTTCAATTTCCTTCATAAGTTTTCTGAACAAATCAGGAGACTATAGATGCTGGCAAAGATGTGGAGAAACAGGCACCCTCCTACACTGTTGGTGGGAATGTAAACTGGTGCAGCCCATCTGGGAAACAGTATAGAGTTTCTTCAAAAAATTAACAATAGAACACCCTTTTGACCCAGCAATAGCACTGCTAGGAATTTATCCAAGAGATACAGGGGTGCTGATGCATAGGGGCACATGTACCCCAGTGTTCATAGCAGCACTCTCAACAATAGCCAAAACATGGAAAGAGTCTAAGTATCCACCAATTGACGAATGGATCACGAAGATATGGTTTATCTATGCAATGGAATACTACATGGCAATGAGAAAGAATGAAATCTGGCCATTTGTATCAATGTGAATGGAACTTGAGGGTGATATTCTGAGTGAAATAAGTCAGGCAGAGAAAGACAGATACCATATGCTTCCACTTATAGGAGGATTAGGAGAAACTTAATGGAGGGCTGTGGGGGAGGAGAAGGGGAAAATATAGTTGAGAGAAGGAGGGTGGCAAACCAGGAGAGACTCTTGAATACTGAGAACAAACTGAGGACTGATGGGAGGGGAGAGGAGAAGAGGGGTAATGAGCATGGAGGAAGGCACTTGGGATGAGCACTGGGTGTTTTATGGGATCCAACTTGACAATAAACTACAAAAGGAAAAAAAATTTAAAAAAAATACTGCAATTGGTGAACATATTAGAAGGTTAGATAGTAAATAACTTAGGCTTTGTGAACTACATATTATATCTGTCACATGTACTTCTTTGTTTATAACCCTTTAGAAATGTATAAATCATTCTTATCTATAGGGTCATACAAAAAGAGAGTAAAATGGCAAAGACTGTAGTTGCATAATACCTGCTTGAAAATAATGTATAGAGGCATGCCCGGGGCTCAGTCGGTAAGTGTCTGATTTCAGCTTAGATCATGATCCCATGGCTAGTGAGTTCGAGCCCCACGTTGTGCTCTATGCTGACAGCCTGGAGCCTGCTTCAGATTCCATTTTCCTCTCTCTCTGCCTCTCCCCTGCTCTCTCTCTCTCTCTCTCTCTCTCTCTCTCCCCCTCTCTGTCTCTCAAAAATAAATAAACATTAAATTAAAAATAAATAATGTATAGAGAGGAGATAGGTGAGGGAATGGGCTAAATGGGTGATGGGCTTTAAGGAGAGTTCTAGTTGAAATGATCACTGGGTGTTATATGTTAAGTGATGAATCCCTGGGTTCATTCCTGAAACCAATACTACGCTGTATGTTAACTAACTTAAATTTAGATAAATAAATAAATATTTAAACAAAAATTAGCAGACAACATATCAACCAAGGGGGTGAAGTGGACAAAAGAGGGAGGCAAGGAGATTATAGGAGATGAGGCTGAAAAGGAAGGTACGTTAGAAATAAATCATGGCAGGCTTTGGTGTGCTAAGGAGTTTGATCTTTACTTTTGGCCACAGAGAGCAGGATGTTTTTAAACCAAATTAACTTCTGTGAGTTTTCAAAATTACAACAGTTATATACACATTATTGAAATATTTTAACAGTACAGAAACATGTAATATTTTACAAATTTACAACAAATTTATTATCTATGTATGCACAGTATGCCCCATTTGTGTATTTTAATATACATGTATATTACTATGTACATATGAATACATAAATGGAGCCTATGATGTATATTTATATTGATATATAAAACACATGAATAGATTAATAGTAAACATTCTTTTCTCTCATTTTCTTTTTTCCAATAAAAATATATCTTAGACATTTTCCCTAATAGTATATGCAATATATATGTCTACCTTTGGTTTTATTAATGGCTGTATAGCATTCTAGTGTATAGGATGATTTTAACCAGTGACTTATTAATAGGGATTTAGATTATTTCCAGTATTTGTTCTTATGAACTATATCACAATAACATCTTTATATATACTCTTGCATTTCTAAGTATCTAGAAAATAGAATTGCTGAATAAAAAGAAATGTGCATTTCTAATTGAAAATATATTATCAAATTGCCTTTAAAACTACTGTACCAATCTATGCTCCCCCAAGCAGTAAATCAAATAGTTTCCTCTACATCCTCAATAACACTGATTATTATAAATGAAGTAGCTAATCTGATAGTTGTAAATTGATACTTGTTTGAATTGTACATTTATTTAATTATAAGGATATGGAATATTTTCCTAAAAAAATAAAATAATGGATAGAGAAGAGGTACTTAAAATGGGTCCCATCAATGCACATGTAGATTTTTGTTAGTATCCAGTTACCATTCCTTCTTCAAGTCCAAGAATCATCCCTTACTTTTCATCATTATCAAATACACCATTCCTGGTTAATTTCATCTTCCCCCAGGATATAAACTTAGTAATGATGATGTTACAGTGTCATGGCTCCTTAGAGCCTGTTTTATTGAAATAACATAGAACTTTTTGCCTGTGTAGTTCCTACTACATTTACTCATAACACTGCATCATTGATTGAATCACCAATGAAGCCTGGCTTCTGCTAATTCTCTTAAAGTTTGTTGCTATACATTGTTAATGATGACCTCAAATAAAAGCATTTTTTAAAAAAATAAGTCTTACAGTATGCAGGAAAACGTGGACACTAATTTTCTAGACATGCTAATTTTACTCTTCAGTATTTCATAGTATAAAGGTTGAATGACTTATCTTTTAACTATGCTATGCCTTGAACTCTAGGCTGTCATCACTGCATCCCTAGAATATAATGCCATTCAGTGTTGACTACACTCCTGCCTTCCATTAACCAGTGGGGGAGGAGAGGTATTAGCCTTTTATATAGAATGGGAAAGGCATTCCCATTTGCACAGGAATGTCTTTCTTCATGTAACATGATTTAAGACCAACTTAGGAAAATACAATGTCGCCATATTGGTCAGAGGTGAAAGAGGACATGGATTGAAATTTCTACTTGGTGTTAGGAAGCCATAAACTCAGAAGACCTCAGGGGAGTCATGTGATCACCTTCAAGAGTCTTCCTCAGTCATGACACAAAGTCTTCAAGGGAAGTGCCAAGGCTTCTCCGGATAATAAAACTGCTATAGCAAGGAAAGTACTACCACGATAAGGAAGCTTTGCCGTCATTCCAATGTGCTACTGTGTTCAGTACCTACAGTGCTAACGATCAGAGGTAGCCCTAATGTTGGAATGTGGAGGATTTTGAGAAGGCCTAAGGACTTATGGTAGATGGTCAGTAGCCCAGAATCCTGAACTTGTTCAGGGTCTAGATGAAGAGTAGTGACATTATCATTCTGGAAGCTCATCTTACACAGTACTTCAAAAGAAATTTCATATCAGCCAGCTAGAATGATCCACTCACCCTTGTAAAACTGGGGCATCTAGTTGACCCAGCACACAGCAAAGTTGAAGGTAGAGAGATTCAGAGAGATTTCTGAATGAGAAAAGTGGGGTCTGGGGAGCCTGCCATTGATAGTCCTAGCTGACTCAAAGCCACCAGAAGGAGAATTAGATAATTTCAAAAAAGGCTTTCCAAATGCAGGGTCCTCAGTTGGGGTCTCAGGGCAGAGACCTTTGTTTGTCTGGCCTGAGTGGCACTGTCTCTCCTTACTTGATTCAAGATTTTTGCCTACAAGAGTGGCAAAAAAAAGAAAAGAAAAGAAAAAAGTGAATTGGATTGTGAATTTTCAATGTGTTTCTGCACAATTCTGGCAGGAGATTTAGAGAGAGGCCTAAAGTCTAGGGTCAGGATGGGTCACTGCCACTATTGTAGGCTTTGGTGATAGAGATGAAAAACGTTTCTGGAACTTTTAAACAAGTGCATGTATCATGCATCCTATTGCTTCGGGCCCCTGCTGTGTAATAACTAATTGGCAGAACTAACTCAGACCGAGATGTTAATCCTGATAATATCTTAATTCCAGATAATGCACTTTTATTTAACAAGATCTTCTTTTAATGCCTAACACAAAGTTGTAACCTCTGACTATGCTCTTTGAAACATGTAGATTCACAATTAACTGGCCACAGAGCATTGTCAAGCTCCAGCTACTTGTTAGGGATTATCATTTTAAATTTACCCTTCTGAATACACTTTAAAAACTCCACTAAAAGAAGCAATATTTATTTAGGATCTGGGAGGTGGGGTGGATAGTCCATCTATTCTTCCAGATACTCTAACATCTAGTCCTGAATTATATTAGATAATTGAGAAGCTGTGAGTTTAGATTGAATATTCTTTATGCACCCCACCCTTCTCCATCTCCAAATCCTATGCTTAGAGTTGCTTTTATTGATTTGTGTTTTGATATGATACCATTTAACAAACTTTAGAGCAAGGAGCCTAACTAAACTTGACAGTATATTTCCTGAAAAGGTGTAGTTGAGAATATTTTTTATTAATCAAAATACACACTTGTATGACAATTTAGAACTTAGAAATCAGTCTAGCTTTTCTAAATAGCTTGTTGGCTTTTATATGAAAAAAACATATGGAAGTCTATGTATGTTTCCTTGTTTACTGCCAGCTCAAAACTGGGTTTGAGGCTCATCCCCACAGACTTAGTGGCATCATGGTGTGTCCCAAGCTGACTTCAGATTCTGTCTTATTTTTTTGTCCTTATTTTTCCATTTCATTTTGCTTTTTAGACAGACTTCATTTAATATTTGCATATTTGTAAATTAACCTTATATTCTTTTTGGAATAAGACGAGTTATAAACATTAAGTTATGACAAAACTGCTTTAGAGAGAATTTATGTTAAGAAAAGAGTGTGGGCTTTGGAATTACACAGGTTTGGATCTATTATGAGATCTGCTGCTTATAAGTTCTGTCCCCTTGGGCAAGCTTCTTAATCTGGTATATCATATTCCAGCAGTGTCATAACTGCTGATTGATCCCATTGTTTTTGTTCTTAATGCTACCTTCCCATTAGCTTTTCTGTTTATGAGAAGCCTTCTAACACATACCTGGTTATGGTTGCAAATGAGGTAAGACAATCTTAGATAATGTTCTTTTAGAGATGAATACCAACATGGAAAAAGATCTGGAGATCCAGATGAGCTGTATTTTCTAAGAGAGCCAAGAATGAGCTTCAAAATACCTTATTTATATTATGGTTAAGTATACATCTCTAAACCTTTAATTCTTTATTTCACACCAGAATTCATAATCTTTCCTGCCATTTAATTTACATTACTGATTTTAGTGGTGTCAATTAGAAACAGGACAAAGCACTTAATTTGTTGGCTGTCATAGATATTTATCCCGATTAATACAAATAGGACTACGTTTCAACAATATACTATACGTCAAAAAGATAGTGTCTATCCTTGAAACAAACAAACAAAATAATACATCAGAGTTTAACAAGTCTCTTCTATCTTATGAATGAATTTACGGTTTCAAAGAATAGTAAACCTGTCAAAGGGAATTGAATAATATGTTGCACCAGGAGTAACTTCTGTGTCTGGTATTTGTGCTAGGTTCTTAGAGGAAAATAGAATATGTGAACCTTAATAATAAACCTGTCTTTGATATTATTGTTAAGCTTGACTCTTCTGGAGATTAAAGTGACAGGTAGTAAAATGTGTCATGCAAATGTAAATGTGATATTTTTTTTCCATTTTAAGTTTTTCATGGAAAATGGTTTTGTGATTGGTCTTTGAGCAGAACTTTATTTATAATCCTATTTACAACTTGGAGATTTCACTTCAGAAGTTGAATGAGCACACTGCTCTGGCTTTTGTGATTCTTAAAATGCCATTGCTGTCATTTGCCAATGTCTGAAATCTGCGTTCTCAATAAGTGACATCTCCCACTTCTTTCAGATGAAACTTTTTACTCCCTTTTTTTTTTTTTTAAGAGAGGCCTCTACATAAAAATAAGGTATTTGGATTCTGATTTTTTACAACAGGAATGATTAATTAATAAGTCATAGATATTTCAGTGCAGCACAATTAGATAGCTCTGGACTTCTTTCATCTTTTTATCTGGGGATGGAACACCATTTTATCACATTTGTAAAATGGATTATATTTCTTCTGACTTGGAAAAAAATCATGAAGCCAAGTCTCCTTCCCAATGCAAGCACATTTTTACCTACGACTCCATGGTTGATTCCTTCCTTTTTTTCTTATAAGCCTTGGGAAATGCCTTCCTTTTGCTTTTGATTACATGCTAGAATCCATATGATTGTACTTTCTCCCCTGGGGCTGGGGATTTACAATTTCTGCAGTCCTGTCTTCTGGCTGACCTGTCTGTCCACTGGCTTAACTTGACCGCTTCCTGTTATATCATCCGTGAGATGTAGACTGGACCTCCTCACATTCTGCGGATGTTGTGAGGATTAATTAATGTTTGCAGTACATGCTGAAGCTTAGGGCTGCAAAATGCTTTATAACTTCAAAATACCACTATGTTAATAGCAGGCTCACTTGTGAGAAAGCTGCTAAATACAACCCTTCCCCTCTCTAGAGCGCAGTGACCTTTCTGTTTATACCACTAATTCCATGGTATCTCCCAGAGGAGTGTTCTGTGCTTCTCCAACCTGGTTTCGCTTCTAACTTAATAAATGCAGCAAACCTGGAATGCATGCTTGGGAAAAAAAGAAGGAATTTATTTATTTAAGTAATGCTTGTTCACCTGGAACATAATAGCAGCTGGATTCCTGCTGAATCAAGAATCTATTTGTTCCGGCAGGTCACCCAATGTTGTTTATCAATTTTCATTCCCACTAACAGAATTAGGCTCCCAAACCATTTCTAATCAGTTTTCTGCCCTTCATTTTGGAGGATTTCAATTGAAGGGATACATTTAACACAGTCATAGCCCATTACTTACCAGAGGAATGGTGGCCTCTCTTTTGTTTGTGTCAGAACCAAGGTTTCTAAGAAAGCATTTCTAATCCAAGATGTCAACCAATGTGCAAACATCATCTATTCCATAAGAGTCTTTGCGAATGGCAAAGTTTAAAGTAGGTGTTGTGGAGTTTCCTGAATATTATAATCATGTAAAGATTGTGTTTTAAAGATGTCTTTGTTATTACCTATTTTAGTCTAGTGACCAAACAGGTCTCAGATAGAAAATCTTAATTATTACTTTAAAACGTATCTTGATCTCAAATGAAGCCATGTCTTTTTACATAATTTTTTCCAGTAATATAGATTTAACTAGGCACAATTTATATCTTTTGACTTATTCCTCATAGGGCCAAAAGGTCAGTGACTTACAATGTCATAATTGGACTTGGTGGGGAGTGGGGCTCTCCAGTCCAGAAATGGACAGTTAGGAGTTTATTTGGAATGAAAGAACAATAAAAAATGTTGGCAGGTCTTCAGTGTATTGGCATTCTAGGAAGAAGCACTCAAGAGTTTGAATAAAACTGTGGGGTCAATGTCCTAAAAATACCTCAGTGGAAGAGAGACGGTAGCTTAATGAATATTGGTAAAAATTTAGATGGGGTCCAAATCTGGACATGAGGCCAGCATTTAGCATAGATGCCAGTCTGTCGTTCATGCCAGAGACACCCAGTACCGTTATCTGGTGTCATAATGACTACAGCTACCATCTACAGAGAGAGGAAGGCATTCATAACTGGGGGACAAGTTTGAAGTCTATGTAAGGAAAAGCTGGATATTTCCTTCCATTTCCCATCCTGCTTCTCTGTGTAAGCAGATCAGTCAGAACCGGGTATGGATCCTAAGGTTGGTGGCAAGGCAGACAGTTATATTCTAAAAATCAGTGTCAGTGTGCACTAAAGGAACTGGACTAGGACACAGGGCTACAAGAGAAAGCTCTTCCCATCATGGCACTTAGAGTTTTCATAGTCTAATTGCTACCTGACAGTCTATTCATCTCAAATCAAAGTCTGCCAGTTGAGTGACCCTGCTGATGTACCCAGAGATCCTCATCAGTTTTCCTAAGAAATAATTGTTTAACATATAAATGAACAATCAGGGGTCACCAGATTTTTTTTTACTTTGCATAACTGAAGGAGAAAGACCAAAATAGAGCAAAGTAACACCAAAGGAAGCATACACATTGGGGATCAAAAAAAAAATAAATTAAAACAAAGGAATCCTAATTAGTATCTGCAGAGAGATTTAAAAAATATTACAGCTATAAAAGTGTAAATAGCTTTTTTAAAATTAATAATTAGGTCTATAGTTACCTAAATTTTAGCCATTGTGGAAAACTAGGTGAAGAGTGCACAGGACCTCTCTGTACTGTCTTTGCCACTTCTATAATGTGAATTAACCTGTAATGAGTTCAAAATAGTTCAAAAATGAAAATCAGTTTTAAATAACAGAGCCCCCCAAAATTGTAAAGAAGTATACTTCAACATAGAAATTTTATCATAGAAAGTTTTGAAGATAAAGTTGAGACAATCTTTCAGGTTATAAAATTGGAAGAAAAGGAAACATGAAATGTGTCTGTGGGAGAGAAGAATGATACTTTGCTGGACAAAGTTGGATTTAATCTTAAAAATTACTTAGTCTTAATGTAAACATTGCTTATTGGTTTTCAAATTTTGGAGTTATCCTAAAATCACAGATCAGGAAGTAAAATTTTCAGCTACAAAAGGATAAAGTTATGGTGGCCATAACTATGACTGCCTTTTTTGTTTGTTTTTGTTTTCTTACAACAGTGGCCACATGGAGTTTGACCATCAGTCCCAGCTTTTGTTTGGTTCTCTGATATCCCTTTCTATAACTTTCTATACAACCTCAGATCCTCATTTCATTCAATAAGACCTGAAGGTTTTGTCCCCTCTCAAAAGATCTGGGGTTGTTGGCTTTAACCAGCTGTGTCCTGAAGGCTGGGAAGTTGGAGTGGCGGCATGGAAGGTCTCATGGTTGTCTTTATTCTGACTGACTTTCTGCTTCAATTACTTTCCTTTGCATCAAACCATGAAGGACAAACTTTGGTAAAGAACTTGAGGATTCCAGACCAATTTGTGCACTGATATTTGGGTCCAAGATAATAATCAAGACTTTCCTTTGCCTTTCCGTCTTCTTATTTCCTGCAGATTTGATTTCCTTGTCCAAAGGAAGAGCAGTTGGATCATGGTTAAATATAGGTATTTCTTGGTCTCTGTTAGAACAGTGAAAGAATACAGTTTCTCAATATACTCAGCTTACCCTTTTCTGTCTTCCTTGGGTTACTTATGTCTGTGAATTCTGATTTACTGCTCCTAGACCTATAGCTGTTATTGCCCTGCCTACCAGGAACTCTGTAAAATCCCACATGATTAGAAAGATATTTGTGCCTCATTACACATTTTTATTCCACTGGGCAAGAGAAGGAGGTGATGCCAAGGAGATCCAGGGCTGAAACAATCTAATTGGTGAGACGAAGGCAAGTGGCAAATTCTTTCATTAATATTGTCAGAAGAATCCTCCTCTCTGTCAGAGTCAGGGTTCTGGTGTTCACAGATAACACCTTCCTGAAAAATGTGGCTATCCTATCAGTTAGTATTTCTAGCCTGATGGTTTAAAAAACTTTTTTTAATATTTACTTATTTGAGAGAGAAAGAGAGAGAGAGAGAGAGAGAGAGAATGAACAGGGGAGCTGCAGAGAGAGAGGGGGACAGAGATCTGAAGTGGCCTCTGTGCTGACAGACAGAGAGCCCGATGCAGGGCTCAAACTCACAAACTGTGAGATCATGACCTCAGCCAAAGTCGAATGCTTAACTGACTGAGCCACCCAGGTACCATTAGCCTGATGATCTTAAAAAGCACAAGCCTACATCCCTGTGGTGTAATACCTCCCACTTACAGTGTCTTTAGTAAATGCATGTACCTCGTGGCTTTATGGAATATGACCGATTATATGATCTAATTGCCTCATTTTATAAATGAGGAAGCTGAGGCATAAAGAGTATGTGCATTGCATAGGTTTGTAAGGGCAGAATTCTACATAGAACCCCAGACAGTTGGTTCTACACTTGAAACTGCACACACACACGTGTATTTATTTAAAAATGGCAAAATGGCAGTACTTGCTTAAAAAAACAAAAAAAAAAAACTTAAAATTTCAGCAGTTACTTAAAAATAAAAGACTATGGGGGTGCCTGTGTGGCTCAGTCAGTTAAGCCTCAGACTTCGGCTCAGGTCATGATCTGGCAGTCCGTGGGTTCGAGGCCTGAATCGGGCTCTGTGCTGACAACTAAGAGCCTGGAGCCTGCTTCAGATTCTGTGTCCCCCTCTCTCTCTGACCCTCCCCTGCTCACGCTGTCTCTATCTCTCAGAAATAAATAAAACATTAAAAAATTTAAAAAAGTAAAAGACTATGTACTTGTATTTCTCTTGTAAAAATGGACAATCTTGTCTTCCTTTGGTTCACTAGATTAATTGACTTTATTTTTTTTTAACAACAGAAAGGACTTCTTCATTGGTTTTTCTTTTTTCTGTAGGAGAAGGGACATCTCCAGAGCTTACCTTGTTTTCTCAAAACTTCTTTGTTTTAAACATGAAAATTTTGTGAACTCTCAAAGAAATTCTGATTGGGGGTTTGAGCCTAAGATTTTTGTAATTATGTATTGCCAGGTGATTCTGATACAGGAGTCTATAGGGTACACTTTAAGCAAGTTTGCACTGGACTGTGAGTTCTATCAAGATCTAAGTCTATTATATCTTTTTCACATAAGCACACAGTAATAACTGCAGTATTTTTAACAGGTGAAAATCAGTCTTGTGGTCGGGTGATTTGACAATGGGTCAGAATTTTTTTTTAATCTGTAATGTATATTGACACACGTATAACAGACCTTCAGTGAAAACTTATTGATAAAAGATCAGCACTAGGCTTTATTAACCAAGCAGAGAGCAGCTTTGTCCAGTCTGTTGTCCTGGGAGAATGAAGTATGGTTTATTACAGGCTTTGAAATATTGCCCCACAATGACAATGGAACTTCTTTCATTGGGTTTCTTTCCATCTATCAGGCAGGTGATCAGTTATAAAGGCTTGTCATTATATTGACAGGTTGATTTTTTTGAATCTCTGATACATACAGAGTGGGAGATAGAATACTTTGTATGTTTTTCCTCTTCACAAATTTAACACACAGGTATCATTCAGAACCTCCATAGAGTATGGAAAGTGGAGACATGGTGGAGCTGAAGAGACTAAGGTATAAATTTCACCTGCCACTTAGTTTAATGTTGAGAACCTCAGTTTCTTCTGTTAAGGTAATTTCGTTTAGCTTTTGGAGCCCCTGTGAGATGTAAGGAGATAAGATATTTTCTGATGATGCTTAATGATTCTTAATAAATACTAGTTTGATTTAATTCCCCCTATCTTCTTTACTATGTTGCTAAGTGTCCTCCACCAACTGTGAGTCATACTGATCTTGTCTGATAGATCAGGCATACCTGAGTCTATAGAGCATTTCTCCAGTCACTAATTCATCATTAATCTCTACAGTATTTGGTCTCATTGAAAATGGAGTAGTGTAGTTGATACTTCTAGTGGAATGATGAGTGTGGAGGGAAGTGAGTATATTTTGTGGAGGCAGAGCTAATAGGAATAGTTGTTGAAATGTGATATCTTGACTTAGGAAGGAGAACCAGGGATTAAACACACATTTTTGTACAGCATATTAGAGCCACTTAGTAATATGGGAATATAGAAGAATCAAACAGAGGGAGTGAACAAAACAGAATGAAGAGTTATATATTAGACATGACAATTTTGAAATGCTCATTGTACAATCAAGTAAAGATGCTATTGGTATTGGGCTATATGCATCTTGAGTTTAAGGGGAAAGATGAGGGCCAGACACATCAACTTGACAATTGTGGACATGCAGACTGTACGCAAAGCCATGGAACTTACACACTGGAGACAGGATCAATATGGGGGTGGGGGAAGCCTATTGTCAAACCCTAGTTGTTTTAACATTAGGCAGTGCAATAATGGAAGAACAACCAGCACAGACGGCTAACAAAGCAGGTCCATAAAGGTAAGAGGAAAACAAAGGGGTGAAGATATTAGGAAGGCACAAGAATAAAGAGTTTTAAGAAGGGATTGATGGTCAAATGTGTTGAGAAGATACTGCGTATAGCGGCACAGAGAACAAGAATCACTCTGACAAAAGCAATTTCAGTTGATTGCTGGAAACAAAAGAGCATTTTGGTGGAAGTTAAGGAAAGAATGGGAATGCCACCTCTTTGGTTAGAGGAGCTTTTGTATATAATGAGACATCTCAACATAAATGTCAGTATGAAATGAAGGGAGAGCCTGGTTGTAAATTTAATAAGCTTTCTCAAACTCTACTTTCTAAAAAGTTAAAAGGTTGAGTCTCAGGTTACAAATGTTTATGCCCTGTGTTTTCTTAACACTCTACCAAATAAGTATAAGCAGCTGTTTCACCTTCTGCCTAATATGGCAGCATGATCCCAGCTTGATTGGCAGGGACTCAAGGACTTGACCAGTATTATTCTCATTCTGGTCAAAAGTATATACGATGGCTTACCTGTTGTTGTTGGGAAACAACTGACCTCACTATTGCCATTGCATAAAGAAATTGAGAAGATGTGAAGAGGAAGCTGATGCTTTCCAAGTTAAGGAAGAAGGGAGTTCAATTAGGTTAGACCTTTCAGACCAGTCTTACTCACACTGCAAGAGAAAAGGAGAATGAATTTCTACAATCATGAAGCCTGAAGTGGTCAAGAAATTGTCTCCTAATTCCAATGGCTGTCATGTCTGTTTTTACATGACTGTGAGTCTGATGTGTGATTGGATTTTGCTTTATTATGAAGCAAGAAATACAGAATATACATTTATCAGGCTGTGGTGGCTATCTATTTATGAGTTGAATTTTTCTTCTGATGGAAGTTAATAACATATTTAAGGCAGAATATAGAAACTCTTTACTCTAATTCAAATGTTTTATCTGTTTCATATGGTCAGGACACAATAGAAGTTAACACCTAATAAGACCCAGAAAAAAGCTCAAGCCTTTCGTGGATTTAGCCTTTCCTTCTTTATTGATTTGGTATTTAGGAAAATCTCCTCTAAAACTTAAGCATCAATCATTTAGGACTACTGATTTCATTGCCTGAAACACGCAATGCATAACCAGTCTATATATCATGTTGTTACATGGTGTACACTTTCCTTGTCTCATCTTCCTCTGGAACTTATAATTTTCATGTGGTTTTGTACATAATCAGTTTTTGTAAATACTCCATTCGTGTATGAAAATGACATATAATCACTAGTTGTTGGGTAGAGTGTTAGAAATATAGATCTTGAATATGTATGAATATGTATACATATATTCAAGATATATATATGGAATTGTTTAAATATACTAGGTTTTACTGATTTTGTTTACTTTATGAATTCTTGAGAGAGGGTTGTTAAAATCTCCCACTAAAATGTAGGCTTTGACAATTTCTCCTAGTATTTATTTCAATCTTAACAATGTATATTTTATGGATTTTTAAAAATTTATTTTTTTCAATTTACATCTAAGTTAGTTAGCATATAGTGCAACAATGATTTCAGGAGTAGATTCCTTAATGCTCCTTACCCATTTAGCTCATCCCTCCTCCCAGAACCCCTCCAACAACCCTCTGTTTGTTCTCCATGTTTAGGAGTCTTTTATGTTTTGTCCGCCTCCCTGTTTTTATATTATTTTTGCTTCCCCTCCCGTATATTCATCTGCTTTGTATCTTCAAGTCCTCATATGAATGAAGTCATATGATATTTGTCTTTCTTTTTTTTTTTTTTTAAACTTTTTTTTTAATATTTTTTTAATTTATTTCTATGAGAGAGAGACTCTGAAACAGGCTCCAGGCTCTGAGCTGGCAGTCAGCACAGAGCCCGATGCGGGGCTCGAACCCACGAACCGCGAGATCATGACCTAAGCGAAAGTCGGACGCTTAACCGACTAAGCCACCCAAGCGCCCCGATATTTGTCTTTCTCTGACTAACTTCACTTAGCATAATACTCTCTAGTTCTATCCATGTAGTTGCAAATGGCAAGATTTCATTCTTTTTTATTACTGAGTAATATTCCATTGATTAGATATACCATATCTTAATGCATTCATTCAATTGATGGATATTTTGAGCTCTTTCCATACTTTGTCTATTGTTGATAGTGCTGTTATAAACATTGGGGTGCATATGCCTCTTCGAGACATTGCACCCGTATCCCTTGGATAAATACCTAGTAGTGCAGGTGCTGGGTCATAGGGTAGTTTTATTTTTAATTTTTTTGAGGAACCTCCATACTGTTTTCCAGAGTGGCTCCACCAGTTTACATTCCAACCAGCCGTGTAAAAGAGATCCTCTTTCTCCACATCCTCACCAATATCTGCTGTTGCCTGAGTTGTTAATGTTAGCCATTCTGACAGGTGTAAGGTGGTATCTCATTGTGGAGATTTATATTTATATATAATATAAAATAGTAAATAATAAATGACATCAAATTTAGATTTGATTTATATTTCCCTGATGATGGGTGATGTGGAGCATTTTTTCATATGTAGTTTGGCCATGTGGATGTCTTCTTTAGAGAAGTGTCTCTTCATGTCTTTTGCCCTTTTGTTCATTGGATTATTTGTTTTTGGGGGGTTGAGTTTGATAAGCTTTTTATAGATTTTGGATACTAACCCTTTATCTGATACGTCACTTGCAAATATCTTCTCCCATTCTGTCAATTGCCTTTTATTTTTGCTGATTGTTTCTTCGTTGTGTGGAAGCTTTTTATTTTGATGAGGTTCCAATAGTTCATTTTTGCTTTGGTTTCCCTTGCGTCTGGAGATGTGTTGAGTAAGGAGTTGCCACGACAAACGTCAAAGTTGCCTGCTTTCTCCTCAAGGATTTTTATGGCTTCCTGTCTTATGTTTAGGTCTTTCATCCATTTTGAGTTTATTTTTGTGTATGGTGTAATAAAGTGGTCCAGGTTCATTTTCCTGCATGTCGCTGTCCAGTTTTCCCAGTACCACTTGCTGAAGAGACTGTCTTTATTCCATTGGATATCCTTTCCTGCTTTGTCAAAGAATAGTTGGCCATACGGTTGTGGGTCCATTTTTGGGTTTTCTATTCTGTTTCATTGATGAGAGTGTGTGTTTTTGTGCCAGTACCATACTGTCTTGATGATTACAGCTTTGTAATACAGCTTGAAGTCCATGATTGTGACGCTTCCAGCTTGAGTTTTCTTTTTCCAGATTGCTTTGGCTATTCAGAGTCAATTTTAGTTCCATATAAATTTTAGGATTGTTTGTTCTAGCTCTGTGAAGAATTCTAGTGTTATTTGGATAGGTATTGCATTGAATATGTAGATTGTTTTGGGTAGTATTGACATTTTAACATTTGTTCTTCTTATCGAGGAGTATGGAATATTTTTCCTTTTTTGTGTGTTTCTTTAATTTATTTCATAAGTTTTCTGTCGTTTTCAGTGTACAGATTTTTCACCTCTTTGGTTAGATTTATTCTTAGGTATTTTATGGTTTTTGCTGCAATTGTAAAGGGGATCGATTCCTTGATTTATCTCTCTGTTGTTTCATTGTTGGTGTATAGGAATGCAACCAATTTCTGTGCATTGATTTTATATCCTGTGACTTTGCTGAATTCATGAGCCAGTTCTAGCAGTTTGTGGTGGAATCTTTTGGGTTTTGCATAGAAAGCATCATGTCCTCTGCAAAGGGTGAAAGTTTGATCTCCTCCTGGCTGATTTGGATGCGTTTTATTTCTTTGTGCTGTCTGATTGCTAACTCTATTACTTCTAGTACCATGTTAAATAGCAATGGTGAAAGTGGATAGCCCTGTCGTGTTGTTGACTGTAGAGGAAGAGCTCAGTTTGTCCCCATGAAGGATGATATTAACTGTGGGTCTTTCATATATGGCCTATATGATGTTGAGGTATGTTCCTTCTATTCTTACTTTGCTGAAGGTTTTTATTAAGAATGGGTGCTGTATTTTGTCAAATGGTTTTTCTGCATCTGTGAGAGGATCATATGGTTCTTATCCTTTTTTTATTCATGTGTTATATCACATTGATTTTCAAATATTGAACCACCCTTGCAACACAGGAATAAATCCTACTTGATATTGGTGAATGATTCTTTTGATATGCTGCTGGATTCGATTTGCAAGGATCTTGTTGAGAATTTTTGCATCCATTTTCATCAGGGATATTAGCCTGTAATTCTCCTTTTTAGTGAGTCTTTGGTTTTGAAATCAAAGACCATTCCATTTCTATGTCTTTAAAACATTTTGAGAAAAATAGATACTAAATCACCTTTAGATGTTTGGTAGAATTCCCATGGGAATCTATCTCCCCATGGACTTTTTTTGTTGGGAGATTTGTGATTACTGTTATGGGTCTGTTCAAATTTTCTATTTCTTCCTGTTTCACTTTTGGTAATTTGTATGTTTCTAGGAAAATACCCATTTCTTTCAGATTGCCCAATTTGTTGACACATAACTTTCCATAATATTCTCTTATCATTGTTTGTATTTCTGTGGTGTTGGTTGTGAGCTTTCCTCTCTCATTCATGATTTTATTTATTTGGGTCCTTTCTCTTGTATTTTTGATAAGTCTGCTAGCGGTTTATCAATTTTACTAAAGGATAAACTGGCTTCTAGTTTTGTTGATCAATTCTGTGTTTTATTCTTTGTTTTATATCATTTATTTCTATTCTAATCTTAATTATTTCCCTTCTTCTGGCTTTAGGCTGCGTTTATTATTATTTTTGCAGCTACTTTAGGTGGAAGGTTAGGTTGTGTATTTGAGCTTTTTTCTTGCTTCTTGAGGTGGCCTATATTGCTATAAATTTCCCTCTTGTGACTGATTTGCTGCATCACAAAAGTTGTGGACTTTGCTGTTTTGGTTTTCATTTGCTTCCATGTATTTTTCTTCTTCTTTTCCATTTATTATTCATTTATTAATTAATTTATTTGTTTATTTATATTTTTATTTATTTTTCCTAAATAGTTTATTGTCAAGTTGGTTTCCATATAACCCCCAGTGCTCAGCCCAACAAGGGCCCTCCCCCATGCCAATCACCCCCCATCTCCTCTCCCCCACCCCCATCAGCCCTCAGTTTGTTTTCAGCATTCAAGAATTTCTCATGGTTTCCTCCCTCCATCTCCCCAACTATTTCCCCCCTTTTTCTCCCTCATTGTTCTCCATTAGCTTCCTCCTAATCCACCTATATGTGCAAAACATATAGTATCTGTCCTTCTCTATCTGACTTCTTTTGCTCAGCATAACACCCTCAAGTTCCATCCATGTTGATACAAAAGTTTAGATTTCATTCTTTCTCATTGCCATGTAGTATTCCATTGTATAAATATACCACATCTTCTTGATCCATTCATCAGTTGATGGACACTTAGGTTCTTTCCACTTGTTGGCTATTGTTGAGAGTGCTGCTATGAACATTGGGGAATATGTGCCCCTATGTATCAGCACCCCTGTATCCCTTAGGTAAATTCCTAGCAGTGCTACTCCTGGGTCGTAGGGGATTTCTATTGTTAATATTTTGAGGAACCTCCATACTGTTTTCCAGAGGGGTTGCACCAGTTTACATTCCCAACAGTGTAGGAGGGTGCCCATTTCTCCACATCCTCGCCAGGATCTACAGTCTCCTGATTTGTTCATTTTAGCCACTCTGATTGGCATGAGGTGGTATCTCAGTGTGGTTTTGATTTCTATTTCCTGATGAGGAAGGATGCTGAACATTGTTTCATGTGTCTGTTGGCCATCTGGATGTCCTCTTTGGAGAAGTGTCTGTTCATGTCTTCTGCCCATTTCTTCCCTGGATTATTAGTTTTTCGGGGGTGTAGTTTGGTGAGTTCCTTATAGATTTTCGATACTATCCCTTTATCTGTTATGTCATTTGCAACTATCTTTTCCCATTCTGTCAGTTGCCAATTAGTTTTATTGATTGTTTCCTTTGCCATGCAAAAGCTTTTTATCTTGATGAGGTCCCAAGACTTCATTTTTGCTCTTGATTCCCTTGCCCTTGGGGATGTGTCAAGTAAGAAATTGCTGCAGCTGAGGTCAAGGAGGTTTTTTTCCTGCTTTCTCTTCTAGGGTTTTGATGGTTTCCCATTTCCCGTTCAGGTCCTTTATCCATTTTGAGTTTTTATTCGTGTATGGTGTGAGAAAATGATCTAGTGTCATTCTTCAGCATGTTGCTGTCCAGTTCTCCCAGCACCATCTGTTAAAGAGGCTGTTTTTTTTCCATTGGATACTCTTTCCCGCTTTGTCAAAGATTAGTTGGCCATACATTTGTGGGTCCAATTCTGAGTTCTCTCTTCTATTCCATTGGTCTATGTGTCTATTTTTGTGCCAGTCCCATACTGTCTTGATGATGACAGCTTTGTAGTAGAGGCTAAAGTCTGGCATGTTGATGCCTCCAGTTTTGGTTTTCTTCTTCAATATTACTTTGAGTATTTGGGGTCTTTTGTGGTTCCATACACATTTTAGCATAGTTTGTTCTAGTTTGGAGAAGAATGCTGGTGCAATTTTGATTGGGATTGCATTGAATGTGTAGAGTGCTTTGGGTAGTAATGGCATTTTAACAATATTTATTCTTCTGACCCATGAGCATGGAATATTTTTCCATTTCTTTGTGTCTTCTTCAATTTCTTTCATAAGTTTTCTATAGTTTTCATCATACAGATCTCCTATATCTTTGGCTAGGTTTATTCCTAGGTATTTTATGGCTTTTTGTGCAGTTGTGGCTGGGATCAGTTTCTTGATTTTTCTGTTGCTTCATTATTGGTGTATAAAAATGCAACTGATTTCTGTATGTTGATTTTGTACACTGCAACTTTGCCGAATTCATGGATCAGTTCTAGTAGGCTTCTGGTGTAGTCTGTTGGGTTTTCTATATAGAATATCATGTCGTCTGTGAAAAGTGAAAGTTTGACTTCTTCTTTGCCAATTCTAATGCCTTTTATTTCCTTTTGTTGTCTGATTGCTGATGCTAGGGCTTCCAGTGCTATGTTAAACAACCGTGGTGAGAGTGGACATCACTGTCGCGTTCCTCCTCTCAGGAGAAAGCTCTCAGTTTTTTCCCATTAAGGATGATGTTAGCTGAGGGATTCTCATAGATGGCTTTTATGATGCTTACGTAAGTTCTTTCTATCCCAACTTTCTCGAGGGTCTTTATTAAGAAGTGATGCTGTATCTTGTCAAATGCTTTTTCTGCATCTATTGACAGGATTTAAGTTACGTCTGAGGTGAGTTCTCTGTGCTTCTTGGATTTCAATGTCTATTACCGTCCCCAGATTGGGGAAATTCTCTGCTGTAATTCGTTCAAGGACTGCTTCGGCACCTTTTCCTCTCTCTTCCTCTTCTGGAATTCCTATGATATGGATATTGTTCCATTTGATTGTATCGCTGAACTCTCAAAGTCTCCTTTTGTGTTTCTGATTCAGTTCATCTCTCTTTTTCTCAGCTTCCTCTTTTTCTATAGTTCTGTCTTCTAAATCACTCCTTTCTGCCTCTTCAATCCATGCATTGGATGCCTCCATTTTATTATGTATCTCATTTATAGCATTTTTAAATTTATCACAACTATTTTTAAGCTCCATAGTGTTTATAGCAATAGTTTCTCTGATGTCGTCCATGCCTTTTTCAAGCCCAGCAATTAATTTTATGACTATTGTTCTAAATTCTTGTTCAGTTATGTTGCTTATATCTGTTTTGAGCAGTTCTTTAGCTGTCATTTCTTTCTGGAATTTCTTTGGAGGAGAGTTCTTCCGTTTCATCATTTTGGTTAGCTTTCTATCTCTTGTTAATTTTAAAAGCTTGTTATGCACTCTTCCCCTGCAGGTGCTGCTGTATTAAAGAGGGCTGTTTGACTTTCAAGGGCCTGTCCATTCAGGAAGTGTTCTTTGAATGGTATCTCTTGGTTTCTCTTCTTGAGACATTGGTTATTTTATTTCCTGCTCGTAGTGGTATTTAGGACTCTCCACCCTGTGTACACTGGCTTATTTCTTTAGGTAGCCCTCAAAATCTTCATTCCTGTAGATTCTGTAGAGGGTCTCCACAACCCTTTTCCCTCTCAAGACTATGTCCTTGGACTGGCTGCTGGCTGGGGAATCTATTTTTTCTTCTTTAATTTCCTGGTTAACCCATTCATTCTTTAGTAAGATGTTCTTTAACCTCCATACATTTCTAGTCTTTCCAAATGTTCTCTCATGATTGACTTCAGATTTCATAGCATTGTTATCTGAAAATAGCTGTGGTAGAATTTCATTCTTTTTTTACTTGTTGAAGCCTGTTTTGTGACCCAGTATGTGATCTATTCTGGAGAATATTCCATGTGCACTAGAGAAGAATGGTATTCTGCTTAGGATGAAATTTTCTGAATATATTTGTTAAGTCCTTCTAGTCCAGTGTGTCATTCAAAGCCATTGTTTCCTTGTTAATTTTCTGCTTAGATTGATCTGTCCACTACTGTAAGTGGGTGTTAAAGTTTCCTACCATTATTGAATTATTATCAATGAGTTTATTTTTTATGTTTGTTATTAAGTGTTTCATATATTTGGTTTTCTCCAAATTGCGGGCATAAATATTTGTAATTGTTAGATTTTCTTATTGGATAGACTCCTTTATTGTGGTATAGTGCCCTTTTTTTACCATCATTTGTTGTATTTGGTTTAAAATATAATTTGTCTGATATAAGCATGGCTACTCCAGATTCTTTTGATGTCCATTAGCATGTTAAATGGTTCTCCATGCCCTCATTTTCAGTCTGCAGGTGACTTTAGGTCTGCCTTTGTAGGCAGAGTATAGATGAGTCTTGGTTTTTTTGTTTTTTGTTTTTTTTTTCTTCCCATTCTGATCCCCTATATCTTTTCATTGGAGAATTTTGTCCAGTTACATTCAGAGTGATTATTGATAGAATGAATTTAGTGCCATTTTGTTACCTATAAAGTCATTGTTTCTGGATATTTTTTCTGTTCCTTTTTAGTCTTAATCACTTTTTGTCTTTCCCACTCAAAGAGTCCCCTTTAATATTTCTTGCAGGGCTGATTTAGTGCTTATACTACTCCTTAATTTTTGTTTGTGTGGGAAACTCTTTATTTCTCTTTCTATTCGAATGACAGCCTTGCTGGATAAAGTATTTTTGGCTGCATACTTTTCCCATTCAGCACGATGAATATATCATGCCACTGCCTTCTGGTCTGTCATGTTTCTGTGGATAGGTGCACTACTAGCTTTGTCTACCCTTGTCAGTTAGAGATTTATTTTCCTTTGCTGCTTTTAGAATTTTTTTCTCTCTCTGTATTTTTGCAATTTTACTACAATATGTCCTGGTGTTGGCCTCCTCTTATTGATTTTAATATGAGTTCTCTGTCTCCTGAATTTGTATGTCTGTTTCTTTTCCCAGATTAGAGACATTTTCAGCTATAATTCCCTCAAATAAATTTTCTACCACATTTTCCCTCTCTTCTTCTGGGACTCCTATGATACAAATGTTATTATGCTTCATGAAGTCGCAGAGCTTTCTAAGTTTGCATTTGTGATCCAATATTTTAATTTCTCTCTTCCTTTCAGATTCCTTATTTTACACAATTTTATCTTCTATATCCCTTATTTGTTCCTCTGATTCTTCCATCCTTGTGGTCATTACATCCAGTGGGTTTCAGTTATTTTAAAAATTGTTAAGGTTTATTTATTTTTGAGAGACTTAGCATAAGCATGAGAGGGGCAAAGAGAGAGAGAGAGGGAGACACAGAATCCAAAGCAGGCTTCAGTCTCTGAGCTGTAAATACAGAGCCTAATGTGGGGCCCAAACCTGCAGACTGCAAGATCATGACCTGAACCAAAGTTGGATGTTTACCTGACTGAGCCACCCAGGCACCTCCTCTTCAAATCTTCTTAACATTTATTTAATTTTGAGGGACAGAGAGCCAGAGCATGAACAGAGGAGTGTAAGAGAGAGAGAGGGAAGCTCAGAATCCAAAGCAGACACCAGGCTCTGAGCTTAGTCAATTTCAAATTTTGGTTATTGCATTTTTTTAACTTTTGCCCTAATATTTAGGTACTTTATCTTTGTAGTAAGGGAATCACTGGTGTCTTCTGTGCTTTTCTTAAACATAGCTAATGTCCTTCTGATTTTTAGTTTAAATTATGGATCAGGCATATTACTTATATCTGTTTCTATTGGATCTCTTGCCATGACCCTTTCTTGTTCTTTCTTTTTGGATTAATTCTTCCATCCTGGCATTTTGTCTAGTCTCTGTTTTCTTCTCAGTGTTAGGAAAGGCTGCTATGTTTCCTGTTACAGAGAGTAATGGCTTTATTAAGAAGAGGTTCCATACTCTCCAGGGCCTGGTACTTCAGAATGTATCTCTGGTCTATGCTTTCTGCATTCTGCTTCTGTGATTTGGCTACTCTTTCCCTCAGGTCAGTTCTCTTCAGAGTTTTCCCTTGCCTGCAATGGGGAGTGTTTGGACCTTGTCCAGTGTGTGGTAAGTTTTAACTAGGTGTGATCTGGTCTGCTTGTTAAAAGTGGCCTGATCTTATTTCCACTAGAGCTGAAGCTTTGTAGCACTCTGTGGTAGGTAGACTTGGTGTGTATGAAGGGTTTCTTCTGGCCTTTGGTGGGAGGAGTATGACTCTGGTTCTTAGGCATACTTGCCCTGGTAAAGAAGCACCTGCAGAGCGCAGGGGAGGGGCAAGGCTTGGTGTGACAGCTTAAGCCTCCGCTATTGGTGCTTTGCTGCTCATAAAGTCAGTCTGTGCTGACTCTATGGATAGGAGAGAAAAAAGGTGCCAGCCCTCTCCCTAGTTCCCAGAGAGAGGAGTTCACACCCACCACTGTCCTGGAAGCCCTCATAGAACAGTGAACAATCTCCCCTCTTGTGTCACGTGTCTCAGCTCCTTTCCTTCATTCTGTCTGTGTCCAGGTAGTCTGCCTGCCCAGCAGCACAATGTACCCGTGTTTTATCTCAAGCACACCAGCTGAGTTTCAAAACTCCAAACTGTAGGGACCTCACATGATGTGGACCTGCACTGATCTTCTGGAGGAGTGTCTTACTGTGCTGGGGCTGGTGTCAGTTTGTCCCAGAAGGGCAGTCACACCAATGCACAGGAGCTTGGAGTTAAGAGTAAAGTACAGCATGGGGCACCTGGGTGACGGTTGGGCGTCTGACTTCAGCTCAGGTCATGATCTCACAGCTTGTGAGTTCGAGCCCAACGTTGGGTTCTGTGCTGACAGCTCAGAGCCTGGAGTCTGTCTTCAGATTCTGTGTCTCCCTCTCTCTCTGACCCTCCCCTGCTCATGCTGTCTCTCTCTGTCTCTCGGAAATAAATAAAACATTAAAAACTGAAAAAAAAAAAAAGAGTAAAGTACAGCAAAAAGTCAGGGTACAAATCGCTGTCTCAGCAGGTGTCTCTGCCCTTATGCTAAGGAATGGGTAGTACACTGGTGCCTGCTGGCTCTTTTGTCCGCTGAGAAGCAGTACCATCTCTCCCATATACACTCCAGGAAGTGGGAAAGTATCTCTCCCAGTGCATCCCACGGGATCCTCAGATCATGCTGTCTGCTCAGGACCACTGCCCTCCTTCTCCAAGGAGCACTGATGCACGCACTGGACTCCACACTGGACACGGCATGGACTTCAAAAGCTTCAGTCTATGAGCTCCATTTGTTGTAAAAACTTATTGTAATCAGTCCCTCTCCTTTTCCCAGTCACTGGTTTTGGGGAAGTGTTTTGTTTGTTCGTTTGTTTTGTGACCCCTGTGCACCACTTGCTCACTCTCACTCGCTCTCCCTTTTCCCCTCCCTCAATCTGTTCTTCTCTCCTTTCTCTGTGATCAGAGATTTCAGCAACTGTGATTCTTTTCTCCCCCAAATCACGTCTCTTCACCTCTTACCTTCCAGATGTAGCCTCTTCTCTCACTCTAGTTGTACACCCTCTCAGTCCTCAAATCAACTTCTTGGGTGTTCAGAATGATTTGATATTTATGTAGCTATGTTTGAGGGACAGGACAAGCATAGAGTCCCCCTACCACCCCATAATCGTAACTCCTCTCTAGAATTTCAAATTTTATATCTTTCTTAATATGGGATTTCTTTTTTTTTTTTTTTTTTGATGTTTTATTTATTTCAGACAGAGAGAGAGAGAGCGTGAGCAGGGGAGGGTCAGAGAGAGAGGGAGACACAGAATCGGAAACAGGCTCCAGGCTCTGAGCTGGCTGTCAGCACAGAGCCTGACACGGGCTTGAACCTGAACTGTGAGATCATGACCTGAGCCGAAGTCGGATGCTTAACCAACTGAGCCACCCAGGCGCCCCTTAATATGGGATTTCTTATCAGTATGTTGTAATATTCTATATTGGCAGTAATTTATTTTGCATTCAAGATCTTTGTGCTTGATGTTAATAAACTATACTAGACATTTTGGGTAGCATTTGCTTGGTACACAAATATTTCTGATTTTTTCAAATGTCCCCTGTTTTTATATTGTCAGTTATCATGATAGTTGTAATCTCACTTAACTGAAAAAAACTGGAGAGATTAGACTTATACATAGTGATTATTGATATGTTTCAAACCATAATCTAAAGGATATCTCAATTCTGTTTGTCTTGTTTTTGAATGTATCTTTTTTGTTGTTTTTCTCCTTTCTTGTTGCAGTAAGGCAATACTAGTTTATGCAATACAGGCATATACTGAAGATATTGTAGTTTCAGTTCCAGACTTCCACAATAAAGCAAACATCACAATAAAGAAATCAATTTTTTTTTGTTTCCCAGTGCATTAAAAAAAAACTTTGTTTTAAAGATGGAAGTCAATCCTCTCAAACCCTGCTGCTGCTTTGTCAACTAAGTTTATATAGTATTGTAAATCCTTTGTTTCTATTTCAGCAATCTTCACAGCATCTTCACTGTTCCATCTCAAAAAAAAAACTCTTTGCTTAACCATTAGAAGTAACTCCTCATGGGATAAAGTTTTATCATGAGATGGTGGCAATTTAGTCACATTTTAAGGCTCCACTTCTAATTCTGTTCTCTTGTTATTTCTACAACATTTACAGTTACTTCCTCCACCAAAGTCTTGAACCCCTCCAAGTCACCCATGAGAGCTGCAATCAGATTCTTCTGAACTTCCATTAATGTTGATATTTTGACCTCTTCACATGAATCACAGATATTCTTAATGGCATCTATAATGGTAAATCCCTCTAAAAGATCCCTCAGAGCCGGCATTGGAGTACCTATCATTGGCAATTATAGCCATACAAAATGCATTTCTTAAATAATAAGACTTGAAAGTCTAAATTATTCCTTGATCTTTGGGATGCAGAACAGATGTTGTCTTAGTGTGTATGAAAACAACATTAATCTCATTGTATATTTCCATCAGAGCTCTTGGATTACCAGGTGCATTGTCAGTGAGCAATAATATTTTCAAAGGAATTTTTTTTTTTTCTGAGCAGTAGGTGTCAACAATGGGCTTAAAGTATTCAGCAAACCATAACTGTTTATCAGTTATAAACAGATATGTTGTCATTCAGGCTTTGTTGTTGCATCTATAGAGCACAGACAGAATAGATTCAGCATATTTGTTAAGGGTCTAGTATTTTCACAGTGATAGATGAGTGTTGGCTTTAACCTAAAGTCTTTAGCTGTGTTAGCACCTAACAAGAGAGTCAACCTGTCCTTTGAAGCTTAAAAGCCAAGCATTGACTTCTCATCTCTAGCTGTGAAAGTCCTAGATAGTATCTTTTTCCAATATAAGACTGTTTGTCTATATTGAAAATCCATTGTGTAGTGTAGTCACCAGTATTAATTATCGTAGGTAGATCTGGATAACTTTGGTGCAATTTCTACATCTGCACTTGCTGGCTTATTTTGAATTTGGATGTTATGGAGATGGCTTCTTAAGCCTCATGAATGAATCAATCTCTGCTAGCCTCAAATTTTTCTTCTGCAGCTTCCTTATTTCTTTCTGCTTTCATAGAATTGGAGAGAGTTAGGGCTTTGCTCAGGGTTAGGCTTTGGCATAAGTAATGTAGTATTTGATTTGGACTTCTACCCAGACCACTAAAACTTTTTCCATCTCAACAATCAGGCTATTTTGCTTTGTGATCATCCGTGTGTTCACTGGAGTAGCATTTTGATTTTTTTGAGAACTTTTCCTTTACGTTCACAACTTAGCTAACTGGTACAAGAGACCTAGCTTTTGCCCTGTCTTGGCTTTTGACATGCCTTTCTCACTAAGTAATCATTTCTAGCTTTAGATTTAAAATGGGAGACATGAGACTCTTCCTTTTACTTGGACACTTACAGGCCATTGGAAGGTTATTAATCGACCTAATTTCAATATTGTTGTGTCTCAGGGAAGAGAGAGGCCTAAGAGAGGGAAAGAAGAGCTGGTCAATGAAGCAGTCAGAACACATACAACATTTATCAAATAAGTTCCCTGTCTTATATGGGAGTGGTTCATGGCATCTCAAAACAGTTAAAATGGTACCATCAAACATTAATTATCACACATCACTGTAACAAATGTAAGAACAATGAAAAAGTTTGAAGGAGTATGAGAATTACCAGAATGTGACACACAGACATAAAATGACCAAGTGCTGTTGGAAAAATGCTTCCAATAGACTTGATAGACTTGCTTGATGCAGGATTGCCACAAACCAACAATTTTTTTTTAAATTTTTTTTAATATTTTTATTTATTTCTAGGAGAGAGAGAGAGAGACAGCGTGAGCAGGGGAGGGTCAGAGAGAGAGGGAGTCACAGACTGAAACAGGCTCCAGGCTCCGAGCTGGCAGTCAGCACAGAGCCCGACGCGGGGCTCGAACCCACGAACCGCGAGATCATGACCTAAGCGAAAGTCGGACGCTTAACCGACTAAGCCACCCAGGCGCCCCACAAACCAACAATTTGTAAAAACCAAAGCCAAAACCTCATTATCAGTGAAGTGTAATAAAGCAGAGCACAATAAAATAATGAGGTATACCTCTATCTAAATTGCCAATTAGTAGGTTAACCTAATAGAAGTTTAGACCTTATGTAAAAGTGAAAGGCAGTAGTTCTTGGTTTGTGGGCTTTCCAAGCAGTGGTATTAAGATTCTGCTTCTTGTATCTTTGATTTATAGTTACCAGAGAAGTGAAAAAGGCATAAGGAAGTAGGAATAAGAGGATTTTATGAACTAGACCAGGAAGTAATCCATTATTGTCACATCAGATTGACAGAACTCAGTCACGTCGCTACATCTAACTATAAGGAGGCTCAAAAATATAGTCTACCTGTGTGTTCAGAAGTTTTAATAGATAAGTTTGCTAAACACATAGCCAGTCTCTGTCACACATGCCTTCTTTTGAATTATATCCCTCTAAATTTTCTTCTCTTTTTACTTGGAAGTCATGAGTACCATTTCAACTCATTTGTTTTTGCACTGTTTTTTAAGTATGTAACACAATATTATTAATGATCAATCACCATGTTGTTCATTAGACCCCAGAATTTATTTGTCTTATGATTGGAAGTTTGTACCCTTTGACCAACCAATATTGACCCATTTCCTCTATCCTCAGTCTGAGAACCAAATCTCTACTCTTTGTTTCTATGAGTTCAGCTTCTTTAGATTACACGTGTGAGTGAGGTCATATAGTATTTGTCTTTTTCTGTCTGATAAATTTCACTTAGTACAATGCTTTCCAGTTTCACTCATGGTTTTGTAAATGGCAGGATTTTCTTCTTTTTCATTACAGAATAATATTTCAGCATATGTGACTATAGTTACATACCATATCTTCTTTATTTATTTGTTCATTGATGAACACTTAGTTTTTAATGTTTTTTTTTTTGTTTTTATTTATTTCTAGGAGAGAGAGAGAGAGA
Organism: Hyaena hyaena; assembly: GCF_003009895.1. Classification (NCBI taxonomy): domain Eukaryota; kingdom Metazoa; phylum Chordata; class Mammalia; order Carnivora; family Hyaenidae; genus Hyaena; species Hyaena hyaena. The sequence goes on along the minus strand of NW_024081386.1, from coordinate 585,788 downwards.
GAGAGACAGCGTGAGCAGGGGAGGGTCAGAGAGAGAGGAAGTCACAGACTGAAACAGGCTCCAGGCTCTGAGCTGGCAGTCAGCACAGAGCCTGACGCGGGGCTCGAACCCACGAACCGCGAGATCATGACCTAAGTGAAAGTTGGACGCTTAACCGACTAAGCCACCCAGGCACCCCGAACACTTAGTTTTTAAATCTTGGATATTATGAATAATTATGTAATCAACATGGAGTGCAGTTAGCTCTTTAAGATCCTATATTCATTTTTTGGGATATAACCCAGAAGTGGGATTTTTTTTTTTGAGGAAGCTTTATAATGTATTCCACAGTGACTGTTCCAATTTTCATATGCACCAACAGTGCACAAAGTTTTCCTTTTCTCTGTGACTCCAGTTTTATTCTTTCTCAGGATTGCTCTTACTGCACATTATTGTTAGATTTCATACAAATTTTAGTATTCTTTTTCTATTCCTGAAAAAAATTCCATTGGAATTTTGATAGGGATTATTTTGACCCAGCTTTGGTCATTACAGACACTTTAATATATTAATTCTTTTGATCCATGAAAGCAGGATATCTTTCCTTTTGTGTCTTCTTCAGTTTCTTTTATCAAAGTCTTAACAGTTTTCAGTGTACAGATCTTTCATCTTCTTGGTTAAATTTATTCCTGAGTATTTTATTGTATTTGATGCTATTGTGAATGGAATTGTTTTCTTCATTTCTTTTTAAACATATTTTGTTGTTAGTTTACAGAATGTAACTGATTTCTATGTGTTGACTTTATATTTTACAACTTTACTGAATTTACTGAATAATTCTAATGGTCTTTTAGTGGAGTCTTTAGGAATTTCCAGATACCAGATCTTACCACTTGCAAACAAAGGCCATTTTACTTCCCTTTCTGGTTTGGATGACTTTTATTTCTTTTTATTGCATGATTGCCAGAAGTGTGTTGAATAGAAGGGCTGAGAGTGGACACCTTTGTCTTGCTCCTCATATTAGAGATAAACTTTGAATCTTTTGTCATTGAGTATGATGTTAGCTTAATCTCTATTATGGTGCAAGGATAATTTTGTTCATTGACAGTTTCTTTCTTTTGGCACTTTGAATGTATCATTCCATTCTCTCCTTGTTTTCAAGGTCTCTGCTATAAAAAAAAAAATCTACTGATAGCCTTGTTTGAGTTCCCTTGTATGAAAGGAATGTTTTTTTCTTGCTTTTTAAAAAATTCTTTGTCTTTGATTTTAAGCAGTCTTAATTTAATTTAGCTTAGAAAAGATCATTTTGGATTGAAGTTGTGCGGTGACCTGTTAACTTCATGAACTTATATGTCCAAATCTCTTCTCAGGTTTGGGACATTCTTAAGTTGTTATTTCTTTAAATAAATTTTCTACTTTTTTCCCTCTGTTCTATTTTTGGGACTCTAGCAGTGTCGTGTGTGTGTGTGTGAATATACATACACACATTACATATATATACATATATACACACACTACATATATATACATATATATATACATTACATATATATACACACTACATATATATATATACACACACACACATATTTCAGTGGTGTCCTGTACATCTTGTAGGCTGTCTTCATTTGTTGTTGTTTTGTTTGTTTGTGTCTCTGATTGGATAATTTCATTGGAGCTGCCTTTGAGCTCACCAACTTTTTCTTCTGAGTGGTCAAGTCTGTTATTGAAACTGTCTGTTGAATTCTTCGGTTCAGTCATTTTATTCTTCAGCTTTAAAATTTGGTGCATTTTTTGTTTTCTATCTTTTTGCTGAACTTCTCATTTTGTTCTTGTGTTGTTTTCTTGATATTTAAATTCTTTACCTACATTTCTTTGTAGCTTCTTGAATATCTTTAGAACAATTATTTTGAATTTTTTGTTAGACAACTCCTGGATCTCCAATTTTTGGGGAGAATTACTGAAGGTTAACTGTATTCCTGCGGTATTTCCTCGATTCTTTGGGATCCCTACAGCCTTGTGTAGGTGTCTGCACATTTGAAGAAGCAGACAACTCTTCCAGACTTTATAGACTGGATTTGGTGAGGGTAAGTGGGAGCATGCTGGAGCAGGTATAGTAGTGCATGGTGCCAAATGTGGGGGTATGTGCTGGCACCATGTCCAGAGAGGCATGATGGCACTTTAGCTCAAGCCACAGGTGTCCACGACATTGACAACTTAATGGTCCTTGGCAAGTGCTGCAGGGAATCCAGTGTCTGCAAGGGCTGTTGGGGTCCTCAGTGGTGCCTCCATGTCCAGTGGGTGGGAACTATGTAGGCAACATTAGTGACTAGAGTAGTAATGTGCACATACTCAGCTGCAGGGGCCAACTGCAGGTGCCTATGTAGTGTCAGGGGCTGACACATGGTTGGTAGTGAGGGTAGGGTAGGCAGAAATAGTTAGAGCTAACTGTAGTCTCATAAGCAATATCAGAGGCCCTGGCTGTCTACTGAACTACCATGGCTGCTAAGTCTCCCCATGGGCACACAGCAGTAGAGGCTGGTGACGGGTATCAGGCCCAGAGCACGCAGGTGCACAGCTAGAGGAGCTGGTTTCAGGTGCATACAGTTGTTGTAAGCTAGTGACAGAATACTATTCTGTATTCACTATCTCCCATCTGGGACCACAAGCAGCTGTGGGAGCCCAGGCTGTTGGTGTGTTCTCCTGTACCTGAGTTTCCCTCTGGGCATTCACACTGCAGTGCTGTAGAGTGGTAACAGGTGTCTGGTTTGAGGCATGCACGTACACAGCTGAAGGGCCTAGCCCCAAGTATACACACGTCACTGGGAGTCAGCCATTGTCAGAGGGGGTGCATCTAGGTGTCTTGAAATCACAGATGAAGTGGCCTGGGATAGTTGCTGATGTGGTTTCTGGACTCTCCAGTGCAGGGGTAGAGGGAACAGGGTGAGATTCTGGGGGCTGGCATAAGCAAACAAGTACTTATGTATGTGTGGTGGGGGGAGAGAGTTGGTGAGCTCTGAAGAGGTCCACTGTTGTCATGCTGGTGATTCAGTGACAAATCTTCTGGGTTTGCCTGTAGATTTGCCATGTGGCTGCTTTTGGTAGCCCCTCCTCTCCTAATACGTTTCTTATACTGGCCCATACTTGGCCTTTACCAATTCATTAAGAAATTTTAATTGAATTCTTACTAGCACATATGGCACCCTGAGGCATCAAACCCAAGCAAGCCAAGTGCTTTTGTTCATTTTCCACTTGGAGGTGCCTGTTTTTCTCATATTTTTTTCTTTCACTGCAATATTACCTCTCTGATAACTTTGAGCAAAGTTATGGATTTGCCATTGTCCAGTGAGTTTTATTGTTGTCATAAAAATGGGAGTGACGTTCTTTTCCAGATTTCTACATAGTAAGCAGAGATCAGAAGTCTCACCTTCATTCTTGAAAGATTGTTTTGTTGTATGTAGATGAAATTTAATTTATCTTAGTTCTTTGAAGATATAACTCTGTGGCTTACAGAGTCTAAGATTATTGCTGAGAAGTTATCTCTCTGTATAACTAATAGTATTTGGGGAGATTTTCTTTTCCCTTTGTGGTTCTTTAAGATTATTTCATTGCCTTTCACATCTTGCAATTTCATTATTATATGTCTACTTATAAATTCAATTTTATTTATCCTGCTCACAGTATGTTGGGGTTCCAGAATAATGTGTTTTGCATTAACTCTGAAAAGTTCTCATCCATCATCTTTCCCTTTGAATATTGCATCTATTACGATATTCAATATTGCCAAAGATAATACTTGCAAAATTGCTGATTGTCTTTGCCTTTTACCTTTACCTTAGTAATTTCTTTCCGTGACATCTGGGTGGCTCGGTTGGGCATCCAACTATGGCTCAGGTCATAATCTCGTGGTTTGTGAATTTGAGCCCCATATCTGGCTCTGTGCTGACAGCTCAGAGTCTGGAGCCTGCCTCAGTTTTGTGTCTCCCACTCTTTCTGCCTCCTCACCCCTGCTTGCATTCTGTCTGTCTGTCTCTCTCTCTCTCAAAAATAAGTAAACATTAAAAAATAAAATAATGATTTCCTTTCACATATTTTGAAGGCTTTTGTTATTCATTTTCTGTGATTTCGTTAGATTTTTTACCTCACTATTTCTTATGTTGCATCTAATTATTTTGTTTAATATCCCTATTACCTACTAGATAGGTAGATACAGTTGTAGATATAGATATGGATACATAGCCTGGATTGAAATTTAATTCCTGCAAAATGCACTTGCATGTGGATCAGTCTATCTAGTCACCTGAGGGTCCACTAATCCAGAATTAATTTAAATTCCCAGCTTGTAATTTTGGAGGTGATATAGAAAGAGTCCTTTCCTGCCTTGATCCTGCTTGAAGGTAGGTTTATAATTGCAAATCCTTATTAGAATCTTTTCCCCATTTGTTCCACTATACTTAAAATCAAATCCAAAGCACAAGTATCCCAGTACTTCCGGAGGTACAGCTTTTTTTTTCTTGTTTATATTCTGAGTTTATTGTCCTTTAGGAAAACTATTTCATGAAGTATTTTTTTCTTTATTTCAACGTAATCTTGCATCTTACTAGGTTCCCAAACTTGTGTGACTACCATTATTCACTACCCAAGGCTTTCTTACACCCCATGGCTCTAGAACATCATTGATCAGTAGATTAATGCCTTCTTTAGCTTCACAGCTTTAGTGGACTTGTCCCTATGCTCACCCCCATCTTTTTAGTCATGGTATTTTTTTTTACTTTATCCCTAGCTCAGCCGTATGTCAAAAATATAGTATAAGTTTAAAGATTTTTTTTGATGCTAAATGGTGAGTGATTTTTCTATACGTCTAACATTCATGTTACCACCAGTAAAAGACTTCTTCCCTCTTGCCTACTCAAAATTGTACTCATTGTTTTAAAGCCCCATTCAAATGCCACCCCTTCTGTTAATTTCATTCTGCTACTTCTAGTTATTTTTCCTCTATCTTTCACATAGCGTATTCTCTTAATTGTATCATTTATAATTTTCTGCCTTAAATTTATGGTTAATCTGTTAATACCTCCTCCTAGATAGACCGATTCTTGAAGGCAGGAAGCTGTGTTTTAAGTCATTTTTCTCTTGGTCAAGGAAATGACACACATTAAGTATTTTATATATATATGTAAATGGATTGATGAATGAATGAATAAATAAAAGCATTTTTATAGGTTTGGCACTAGTATATGCAAGTCAGAGACTCTTGAACACCTGGTGTATATCATACATGTTGCTAAGGGCAAATAAGTAAATTGAAATAAATGAGACAGACTCTGTAGACAGGGGTTACACTTTTAATGTGAGAGGAGAGTGTCTTGTTGAGTTACCACTTTTGGCATTCAGAGTGATTTCCATCTTTGTCTCAACCATATTAGGTTTATGAGATCTACACTTCTCATATCAGCATTTTCATCCTCCATTTGTTTTTATAAAATAATGAACACAGAAGGCAATAAAATATTCAAAACACAAAACACTGCTGTACAAATATGCTGTCAAATTGTGCCACTGGTTGGCAGTCAGAATCTCTGTATGATATCTGAACGTTTTAGCTTGTCAGCTATATATCCAGAAGGCTAAATTTAGCATTAAAAAACTTAGTTTGGGTTACTAATATATAATGCGCAAACAAATAGTTTGTATGCAAACAGAAATAACAAAAGTCAAGGAAAACCTCTAGTTAAAATCAAGCCCCTTAAGTCTCTTCTTTGACTTGTGAACAAAGCAAAGGGCAAGCTTCATATATTTGGAGCTTTGGATTTCTCCTCAGGAATATATCACATTTGATAACTTTCTGAGCATCTAGAAAGGAAAACGCTCAAAACTGCATATCAAGATGGACAAAATAATATTAGTAGTATTACTAATACTACTGTAGTAATAATAGTAATGTATCAATAATATTGACATCTAGCCATTCATTTAATTTTAATTTTTTTTTCTTTTTTTGGAGTATGTTTGAGATGTCCCATTACAAGAAATATAAGGGAGTTTCAGGAGTAAGGTTATCACCCTCACTGACAAGAGAATTTTCTTCCTGTCTTCAGTCAGAGAATTATACATGGGCTACAATTTCAGCCTCCCTCTCTCTATATCATCTCTATCTCTATATCTCTAATCTGTATTTATATACATAACACATAACAACACACACAGCACACACACACATCCTATGCAGTTGTGAAAGTCTTTAAATATTAAGATTCCAACTCTTAGATTCTTAGATTCTCTCTCTCTCTCTTTTCTGCCTTCTGGCTTTGAGCTTTCTGATCTACTTTCTCAATAATCTGCCCTTGGGAAAATATGTGTGATTTACCACTGACACTTCGAATGAACCTAAATGAGTGTGATACTTTGGCAGATAACTTTCTAGTTTTATTTCTAATTACCAAGTAAAAGTATTAGTGGAATTTATGTTGCAATAAAGCAAGAGAGCAAACATTTGGAAAAATTTCAAATAAAGCTATTTGTTTGAGAGAGACTCCTGGCCCCTTGACTTGATACCAAGTAAGTGGTTGCTGAGTACCAGCCACTAGAGGGATAGATGATCATGGTCAGTTCTGTTCTCCTTGTTTTCCCTCATCTCAGACCTTGACACAGTAAGGATCCTGTGACATGGCCTGTATGTAGACTTATGGAGAATTTATTCAGCCACCACTCCATATAAGTAATGCTAATGTGTCACAGACTATGAGTCTGGAGTTCTCTCTTATCCAGCAAGAGAGCAGATGCATAATTGAATATGAGAGAGGCTAATGTCCAGGAGGAGACAAGAGCCCAGAGCAAGGGTTTCATCTGTATATTGATTGAGTTCACAGGATATTACCCATGTGGTGAACGTGACAAGATCTTACACACGTGAATGTGGAGAAAACAATCAGATAGTAATCATTAACTTATGTATATAAAAAAGCAAAGGGGGGGTGGGAGTTTGTGATCAAAGTATATTGGTGCCAGATGGAAAGTAATTGACTACAGGTGATATAACAAGTTACTCATGATCCCATTACAATATTGCATGAGCTAACCTCTGGCGCTTTCACCCTGTGGTGATGGCTCTCCCCCGCTAAGATTTTTTCTAATCCAATAATGTAAGTAGAACCTATTTGCCCACACTAAACTGAAGAGACCATTGAACTATACATTAAAGTACTTGGGTTCTAGAACCTCTTCTGTCATTAAACTAGTATGAGATTGGGGGCAAGTTATATTCTATTGTTGAGCCTTAGTTTTCTCATGAGTAAATGAGTATATAGGACTAAATCAGTGGTTTTCAACCTTGGAGGCACATTACAAATCAGGGAGTCTTTTTAAATGTTAATGTCTAAGTTTTATCCCTGGGTGTTCTGATTTTATTTGTGTGAGGTAGACTTTGGTCATTGGTACTTGGCAAAGCTCCTCAGATGATTCTAATATACAGCCAGTGCTGAGAACTGCTGGACAAGATCATCCCCTAAAGTCTTGTCTGGGGAGACAGTGTATTGTAGAAGTTTAAGAGAATGAGCTCTGCAGTTGGATGGAGTTGAGTTTGAATTTCAGCTCTCCCACTTCCAGTCTGATAGAAGCTTGTGCAAATTTTAACTTTAAATCCCAGTTTCCTAATCTTTACAATAAAGATACACTTGCCTTATTGGGTTTTGAAAAGATTAGCTATAATTATGGATATGGAGTAATTAGCTAAGGACTCTGCACGTAGTAGGCATCTAATAAATGCTGATGATAAAGAAGATGATTTCTGTAATGAAGCTGATTCTCTCTCTCTTTCTCTCTCTCTCTCTCTCTCTCACATACACACACTTCCTAATTGAGCATAGTATTTCCCAAGAATAGAAAGGTAAATAACCGACCAAAATCTGCTTATCTCCAAATTTGCTATATCTAATAAGTGCATTTGGTATTGCCAGGATATGCAGTAAATGATGTTAGACCAATTGGCTACAAAAAGTGAAAATAACAACAAAACTGAAAGCAATAAATCACTGTCTTGTATTTCTCACAAAGTAGGTTCCAGATGGATAAAAGGCATAAATTATCATGAAGGAAAAGTTGCAATATTTAGGAAAAATAGGAGAATATTGATATAATATTAGGATAGGAAGGATCTTTAAATGCAAAAAAAAAAAAAAAAAAACACAAAAAAACCCACAAAAACCCCAGAAATAAAGAAAGAAAAGAAATATCATAAAGAAAATGATAAATGTGCTAGCTGCTGTGGGGCACCTGGGTGGCTCAGTTGGTTAAGGATTCAACTTTGTCTCAGGTCATAATCTCATGGTTTGTGGGATTGAGCCCCATATTAGGCTCTATGCTGACAGCTCAGAGCCTGGAGCATGCTTCAGATTCTGTGTCTCCCTCTCTGCCCTTTGCCTGCTCATATTCTGTCTATCTCTCTCTCCAAAATAAACATTAAAAATTTTACAAAATTCTACATTTAAATATAACACTTCTATATTGCAAAAATACTATAAAGTTAAAAGATATCTGCAATAATAAGCCACAAATCTGTAATAGAATAGATTAAAAAGCTCTTTAAATCAAGAACACGAAGTAAACCAGAATAATAGAAAAATGGACAAAGTTTAGGTATAAGAGCATATAATTCAAAATAACTGAAAACATGTACAACTTACTCATTATCAGATAATTGTAATTTAAATAAGATGCAAACTCACATTCTTCAGATTGACAGATTTAAAAAAAATCTGACAATTCTATAAACTGCTAGTATAAATGCATATTGCTGTGACAACTTCATGAGAAACCCTTTATACATCAAGGGGTCATGATCATGAATGATCTCAGCTGGGTTTCAATAGACAAACATTGTAATCGACTTCAGTATCATCAACAGAATTGATACCTGAACTGTGCGGATAATAAGACAGAAAACTATTCAAGAATGAAAATAAGTAAAAGCTACATTTATAAGTGTGGATGAATTTCACAAATATTTTTTCAAAGAAAAGAGCATGGCAGAAAGACATACATAAGATGTTACCAGAAAAGCTTTGGTAGTCTGCTGATAATGTATAAATTGTGGTCAAAAAAATGCACACTAACTAACTGCAAGCTGGTGAATAGCTGGGACAATCAGGAGAGAGAGAGAAAGATGAATGTATACAGAAGGAATTTCAACTTTTTTCTAATTTTCTGTTTTTTAAAGGCTTAATGAAAACAATGGTAGAAAGTTAATAAAATTTGTCATTGGAGATTAATCAATGTTTTTAAGAAATAATATCTATGTATTATATATATAATATATGTACATGTAAATAATTTGTGTCTACCCTTTCATCTTGCTGTCTTTATATGCTATTCCTCAAAATACTTGTTAAAACACTAATAATTGTTTTAAATGTGATTGTGTGCCCACACTGCCCCAGGTCACATGCTGCTTGTGCTGTGTGCATTTTCTCATTTTGTTATATGAGGGACTTACTATCATTATCCCTTATGACAGATGAGGGAAATGAGGTGATATAACCTCCCTTGATCACAGTGCTATGCTTGAAAGGTTGGCAGTGAGACTCTAGGGCATAGTAATAGCACACTTTGGAAAATACCAAAACTACTTGAGTGTATAACCAAAATACTTATCATATAAGGTCACCTTACTTTGACATTAGTGAAAAAAAAAAAAAAACAACAAATACTGTGAATGATTGGCATGGTAAGGCTCCAGTAGGAAGACTTAGGTGTGTTCAAATATAGAGAGAAAAATATAGAATCAAAGCCTTGAGGATCCCCAGGCAAACTCATTTTTCTGGGCTTCTTATGTCCCATGAATTATACAAATTTCCTATATTCTCATTTTCAATCCCTAGATTCCTTCCTCTGCATATGAAGACTTTCTTCACATATACTAAAGGCCAGGGTTTGGAGAAGGACAAGGAAATTATTGTTGACCAAATCATGCAGTTCCATGTCTCATCTAAATAAAGCAGTTATACCTTTAACTCCTAAATTATTAATATGAGAAATATCACCTCCCCAGAAATTAAAATAAAATGTCAGTAAATAAGTATCAAAAATCTCAGTTTCCATCTTTGGTAAAGAAGTGGAGATCAAGTACATAAGCAATATAATTAATTTTACTTCCCATTTTAGGTGGACACATCATTCATTCCCATCCAAAGTTAACAAAGATTTGCCTTTTGTTCAGGATCATAGTAGTAATCAGCATTTTGACCTGGTAACGTTGAAATTGTTCAACTACTGTGACTAGCAAACCCAAAACACAAAATCACATATGTCCTGAGGAATAATCTTAATGCCCCACCTAGATTATAAATGTGCCAAATGTGAGAACATAGTGAGGAGTTTTAGTTACTTCTTCACTAATTTATCAGGGGCAAAAGGACATTTTTTGAGTATTTTCTTGGAAACGAAAGCATCCAGTACCTCCCACAACAGTTCCCCTAAGTCTCATGTTCCACCCATGGCTCTTCCACTGGCCCCTCTTGGGCACTCTCACATACTCTTCAACTTGAGACAGGTATAAACTTATTTAGTGATGGTTTTGCAAACAAGAACTTAGCTCAGAATATATTGGACCTCACAACACCCAGCTCTGCCCCCCTCATTTCTATCTTTCAGAACCAGCCTGTTCCAAGGACACACAGTTGTTCAGTATGGGGAATCTCCTTGTGTTAGTGACCACTGTGATATTTCAGGTTCATGTGACTCGATGGCTGTGTCTAATTTACATAGATATTATGATGAGCCAGAAGCTGCTCTTGTTAACCAGCTTTATCAGTAGTAAAGGCTAACATTTTGATCTCTATTTGCTTGTCACCTATATATTTAAAAATAAATTCCAATTGGTTCTAAATTCAGAAGGAGAAAGAGGTAACTTATTTGCCCCCCTAATATTTTGATCCAGTGTTATAGGGTAGGTACATGAGGCAGGCATGAAGGAAAGGAGGAACAGTGTAAAACCAGAAGTAAGTCCTGCACTCAGCTCTGGAGAGGCTGTGGGTGGGAATGAAGCAAGAAAAAATTAAAGAGGAAAATCCATGTTATTTTACAATGGTTTATTGAAGGAAATAATAGTAACAGAAAAATCAATAAAGCACATGATGCAGAATAAAAAGCAATGAAGTCTGAGGTAAAGGCAGGCACTATTATGTTCAACGGAAGGAATCATGGGACTAATAAGAATTATGTACTTTTTATTATAAAAACAAATAAAATGTTTCCAATTGAAGCCACTGATCCCAATAACTCTGAGTGCTTGAGAATCTTAATAAGCATTCAGAGTCTTTTTTTGAAAGTCAGTTCAATACATATGGTATATTATCAACACAAGCAAAGTGATATCTGCTGTGAAAGGAAGTCACTCTAGAATTATAATGCCAATTATGTCTTTGAAAACATGTAGACAGTGTTCTCTCAGGAGCATTTCTTAAAGGATTTTTATTTTTACTGCTGGAGAGTCAAATCAGGACATTGGACAAAGCCTTTTTTTTTTTTTTTATTCCCCACCTGAGGGCAAAAAAGAGGAAAATACTTCAGAACTTCATCAACAATATCAGTCTGCTAGGAAAATAAAAAGCCATTCTTTGTGCACAGTACAAATTTTAGCTCATTCCTCCTGCACCAAACCTGTAGTCCTTAGGGTTTTGGGAAGGCCACTGATAAGGAGCTATGGTTATGTTGTTTTTTGCCAACCACTCCTGGCTAAGCTTACTTTTTTTTTTTTAATATCTTGGGGGACATTGTACATTTATTGGGACAGTACATTGTCCCCACTGTACTTTTTAGCCTCCAGTCTGTTCATGTCTCTTAATTGACCTGAATTTCCTGTTTATATTGAACATAATAAACCTCTCTTTCTCTTTGGTTGCATGACAACAGTTTATGCCTTGGGTATCTTTCTTCAGACAAGACAAAGCTTCAATAAAAGCAAGAAATTGTCCTGCTTTGGTTGTCCAGGTTGAAAGTTGTACCTCTGTCTGTACCTATCCTGTCTGAACATAATGTACTGGAAGGATTGTAAACCGTTTGTTGTTTGTCAATGAGCAGGAATCAAGGTCTTAGAGAGAGTGGGTGTGTGTGTGTGTGTGTGTGTGTGTGTGTGTGTGTGTGTGTGTAGGGAGGTTGGTCTGTAGAATGGATGTCATTTTGTGAACATCACAATGAAAGTTTATGGCATTAAAGGCAATGGAGCCTGGCAGCCTCAAAGGAGGGAGTTGAAGAGATACTAAGAAAAGGGGAAGGGACACTCTGGAATTCTGCTTCTTCAATCCTCTCCCTGAAATGATCCTTTCATATTTTTCTTCCTGGTGTATTCTTACTTATTCTTCAAGGCCCAGCTTAAACATTAGCTCTTTTATAGAGTTTTCTTTCTTGCCACTTTCTCTTCTTCTTATCCATCCCCACTCCCTTTGTTCTCTTTCCTTAGCCCAGTAGAGGTAGCACCTCCATTTTCTGGGCTGTGGTAGTCATGTTCACACATCCTTCTGCTGAATTCAAGGATTTGGGGCACCTGCCATCCCCTAAGAGTATGAGAACCTTGAAAGCAGAGATCATGCATTTTTCTCTTTGTATTCTTAGAGGTTATTAGGAACCCAGTAAACACGCAATACAGGTAGAAGCAATTTAACTGATGAATGCATGAATGAGTATAGCAACAAATGAACCACATTTTGCCTTGGGTCATATGTGTAGTTACTTCTTTCTGATTGTACGGTATAGCAAGTAACTCGTCAGAATGATTTCTAGGAAATTAGCCTAGCAACTTTCCCACTTGCCCAAACGAAAACCTTAAGAATCATTTTATTCCTCTGTCCCACCTCATATCCGCCTGTTGATCTCATTTCCCTTTCCCTCACACCAGTGTCTTCCATACTGACTGTTCTACCTCTTGGTATCCTACCTGGCAGCAATACTGTGCTTGTCTGCAGATCATTCCAGCACCTTCCCACCACCACCATTCAAACGTCAACGGATGTGTTTAGAGATGACTTTAGAATGCACTAGCTAACTGTTTGAAGAACATGATATATGAAGAAAAGTTAAATTATCTGAGATTTTAAGGATGTTAATATAATAAATTGGAAAGAGATGTACATATAGGCCCCTTATCGTTCATGATAACAGCAGAAGCTCAAAAGCAGATTCCCCTGTGTAACTGAGGAGAACGTTTTACAAGATGAAAACATTCCAAGCACTGTCGGCTCTGACAGTGGCATTAAACAATTTCCCACAAGGAGTGGGAATAAAACCAGATCTAATAACAAGGACCCATACGTGGCTGCACGATGAGAAGACAAAAGATGAAACTATCATAAAAAGACGGCCCTAACATGCAGTGGTGCCAAGTGATTCACAAAATCCTGCTTGGGTGTAAAATTTCTTCCTGACACTTGAATAACACAAATATCTCATTTTGACTGGTTTTAGCTTATGTCTCCCTCTGGCCTTTATGTTTCTATTTCTTACTGGAAGCAAATAACGTATTATCAACTCTTGATAACATGTGAATTTTAACTTGGACTCCTGAATCTGAGTCCTGGGAACTGGTGGGTAAGACAGAATTTCTTTCCACTTTCTCCTGTGAAGGCATTCTTGGTATTTCTTTCATTTTCTTAGAGCTCAGTAAGGTGCTGATTTCAGTAGAGATACAAATGTACTTGCAAACTTGGCAATGATTAAGCCTGATATTTTTTGTAAGAGGAAAATGGAAGTTGTTTTTGCAGAACAGGCTTCTCCAGAAGAGATCAACTTCTGGAACCTCTGGTAGGTAATCTAATTAGGTTTAGAAGATTGTATGCAGCTCATTTGGAAAAAACAAAAGGAGCACAGAGGCCTGAAGGCAGCTGCCTTTTTTTTTTTTTATAATACACTGTATTTCAAAAAGACCTTAAGCCAGTGCCAGCTCCTCAGACTACATAAGTATTTTTGCATATAAATGGAAACAGTATAAATCACTGATTTGATACTGGTAAAAGAAAAATTCACCTGAGTAAATTTAAAGATCAAATTGGCTTCATTCAATGATTTATGAATTGGGCAATATCCCATCTAGTAAAGAGAAAGAGGTGCTGAACAAAATGGGGGACTTAGAGGTGGATAAGGAAGAGCAGATTACCTCATCTTTCTTTGGGAGACTGATGGAGCCTGTTAGGTGGGTTGCCTCACAAGTGTTGACCATGAAATTTCAGATTTACTGGGACTCCTTGTAGATGTTGTAATTGCTGGTTAGGTAGTAAGCCTTGGTTTGCTGAGTGGGGCTCAGTAAAAGTGACATCTTCTTGAGCCTGTTGTCTCTTTTTTAGCAATGTTTCCTCAGAAGGTTTTCCTTACTGAGTGGTACCATACTTTCTTCCATATTGAACAATTCTAGTTGAGTCTCTTTTCATGTTTGATCATTTTCTTGCCAGTATATCTGGTCTTTTAAATATCAATTTATATTTCTCACAAACTGGAAGACATGATACTCATCAAATGGTAGGTTGAATGGAAACTGTGATGTCCACACTCTAAAAATTATAACTTGGGCTCTTCACAGAGAAATCCCCAATGCCAAAGCATAGAAGAAAGAATGAGAACCTCTTTTGGTCTATTTCCTATAATAATGGATTTTATGGATTTCACTGAAATAACACTTGAATACACTTGAATAGTGTAGAGTAGATGACAGAGGAGCATCATTTTTACTTTGTTGGATTAGTCCAGTTTAATGAAGTACTAATAGCTCTCAACTGAGAAACAAAGTAGCAAAATATTGTAATCTAGAATGTTTTAATCTATTTTATTCTAAAAAGCATACATATAGAAAGCCTAGTGTGAATATGCATGCATGATGCTTGGCCAGAATGTCAAAATTTGACTTTTCTTTATTTTTTTGAAGTTGCTCTATTGAAAATATCCATCAAAATGTTCCCTTTGCTCAAAGAAATTTAAACTGTGATTTCAGAAAGAAATATCTTACCTGGCACATTAAGTATGCAACTAAGTGAAAGACAGATATACTACTGCTTCCTCAGTAACAGGGCATCTCAATTTTACCCTTACAGCTGGAGGGTACAGCTGAAGTCCAGGAGAAAATTTGCTACTGTCAAACTTTAGTAATAATATTACCTGATTCTAATCCACCTGGGGCAGATGCCAGAATGCACAGTGCCCACCTGTGGGTGTGCTTGATTTGATCCTGCTCTATAGGGGTGAATTTAATCAATACTCTTCCCTTTCTCCCCAGAGGCTCCAATCCACTAAAATGGAGGGAAGAGACAAAGGTCTGGATATACACAAATGATTTGGAAAAGCCAGAGTTTTCTAAAACCACAGGGAAGAGTAATTATTTTCAGTTTTACCAGAAGACATGTCTTTTGTTAACTAATTTATATAATTAGGAGAGGGATCAGAGAGGGAGACAGCAGACTTTGTCATTTAAATAGCTTCAAATCCTTGTACTATGGAGGGTGATATGATAAAACAAGAGATAAAAACAGAGATAGAGTGAGAGCTGCCTTATAATACCCTCTCCCGGGAAACCTGAAGATAGTGAATGTGGGAATCACAGGTCCAGAGACATTCTGCTCTACCACAGCTGATAAACCCAAATGTCCCTCCAAGAAAGAACACCTCCCAGAGGGATACCCAAGACCTAGTAGCACCTACTTGCACAGGTTGGCAAGGCCCAGGTGTTCACAGCCCATCTCCTCCTCCATAAACAATGCAGGATGTTTTATGCTAGCAGCAGAGTAATGACGCTAAGATACTGAATGATTAAATGCCAGTCTGCCAGCCAGAGTACATTTGTTTTCTGCTTGAAAAAGCCACTTTCATTTTGTATGACAGCTTTCTTAACTGCAACATAGCTCAGAAAATGACAGAGAGCAAATGAGAATAAGTGATTGTAAACTGGCAAACAACTATTTGCTACTATTTGAACTACCATTAAACTGTTCATTCAATTTCTAGTCAGAAGCCATCACTCAGCTGTGGAACCAGAATGTAAGCATTATTTATTTGGTCACATTACAATGCCATCTAATCTTGGGGAAAATCTTTTAGACAAAAATCAGAATATCCAAAAATTGCCTTGACATTCAGTGGCAAAATATAATGCTTAGGCATGGCTTCTTTTCTGTATTCTTTTTCTCATTGTTATTACTGAAATACTTGAATTCTATTCTCATTCCAATGTTATACCCTCTATAATATGCTTTTACTTATTAGCAGTCTATTCTGGCTCAGTATTGTTAGCACAGGGCAGAGCTGCAGTTTTATAAGCAGTATATAGGCTACACTTGGCTTCCATTTGGTATCATTAATTTTCTTTGGGAATGTGTTCCCTCACAGCATGCACATTCCCTAAGGCAGAGTTGCTTTGCCTTGAAGAACTAGGGATTACAAAAATAATGAGGTCCGTCATAGGTACTCTGCATATTTGATCTTATTTAAACTTAACAACTTTATTATTGTAGATGGTTTGCCTCTGTTACAGACAAGGACGTTAAGGTTTATCTAAATTAAGTAATCTCCAAAGAATTAGAATTTGGCCTCAAGTCTGAGAGACCATAAGCTTACCCTACCACAGTGTTTCTCAAAGGAAGCTCCTAGTGGTATGGCCTTATTGCACAGAAAGGGAGGAAATTTAAATATTCAGAGGGAGTCAGTTAGTATTTGTTGTGAATTTGAAGTAAGGGGTGAATAATTTTCAGGCAAATATTCCATAGTTTCATATGAGAATGAATTTTTCCCTTGTGAATAATGGAAGAGTATGTTCTTAGTCTAAGGATATGGACTATACTGAAAGCACCTTTTAGAATATCTTCTAAGGCCTCTCTAGGATCTGGAATCATAGGTATTTCTGTTTGTTTCCTTGCTTCCTTATTTGTTTGCTTGTCTTTAATGTTAACTATTTTACCCGAGGTTTTTATTCTCTAAAAGTGTATTTGGCGTATGATAACAAGTCAAATTAATCTGGAGTCAAGTGCAGTGTTAATGAGTAGATCAATATCATTTTGTGTCTGGAAAGAATTGATAATATGTTACATGGATGTGAGTTAGTGTGCCTCATAAGATGAAATATAAGAGAACTTATAATACTGTCATGATGACTTTCCAATGGTGTTTGTTAGAAGAAAAGGCTTCTGGATATATTTTGGTGAAATTTATGAAGACTTCTAAAATTTTCTATGTTCTGGCACAACAATTCCACTTCTAGAAAGTTGTGCTAAAGAAATAAGGATTTTTTTTTCTAGAACACTAATCAATTTATTATTTAAAAGTTAAAATATAAGAGTATATCTAATATGGGGAATTAGTCATATTACTATACAACTGCAAGATATAATACTGTGCCTTCATTTAAAAACAATATTACAGAATAAAACATAATACTTTAATAAGTGAACATAATATTGATAAATTTAAATATATTAGAGAATATTTCATGATATGAATATTCTTTATATATATATGATGTATGTACATATTATATGTACACCAGAAGGTAACAGTGGTTTTTAATTTGTGTGTGTGTTGTCTTCAAATTCTCTTCAAATAAATGAGAATATTTAAAAACCTCTGACAAGTGTTTTAGTCTATACTCATACTTTATAAATTATAGTAGATTAATCACTTGGTTTAACTAATTGAATTTCAACATAGCCCCCCTCCCCCTTTTTTTTAAGGCTGTATTTTTACAGCCTTCACTGACTATGAGAAAATATTTGCAAAAGACACATCTGATAAAGGACTGTGCAGAGAATTCTTAGAACTCAAAAATAAGATGAACAACCCAATTAAATAATGGGCAAAAGAGCTAAACAGATGCCTCACTAGAAATAAGCAAGTTAGCATATAAAAATATGTTCAGTATCATGTGTCATTAGGGAATTGCAAATTTAAAACATTGAGATGCCTCTAAACACCTATAATGGCCAAAATCTAAAACACTGACAACACCAAATGCTGATGAGGATATGGAGAAACAGGAACTCTCATTAACTGCTGGTAGGAGCACAAAATGGTATAATCATGTTGGAAGAGAGTTTGGCAGCTTGTTTATAAAACTAAACATACTCTTACCATGTACACCAGCAGTTATTGTCCTTACCTGAGTGAATTTACCTGAGTGTTATTTTCACACAAAAACCCGCATACAGATGTTTATAGCAGCCTTATTCATAATTGCCCAGACTTGGAAAGAACCAACATGTCCTTCAGTAAGTGAGTGGCTAAACAAAATATAGTATATCCAAGCAATTCAGCAGTAAAAAGAAGTGAGCTGTCAAGCCATGAAAAGACACAGAGGAAATACATGTTACTAAGTGAAAGAAGCCAATCTAAAAGCCTACAAAGTGTATGTGATTTCACCTACGTGACATTCTGGGAAAAGATACAGTAGATACAGCTAAAACATTAGTAGTTGCCAGGGATTAGAAGGGGAAAGAACAGACGAATAAGCAGACCAAATGGGGATTTTTAAGGTAGTGAAGTTATTCTGTATGACACTACCATGTTGGATGGACATCATTGTACATTTATCAAAACCCACAGCATGTACAACACCAAGAATGAATCCTAATGTGAGCTATGACTTTGGTTATAATGATTTGTCATCATAGGTTTGATTGTAACAAACATACCATTGCGCCGTTGATAATGGGGGATGTGCATGCATAAGGACAGGGGTGCATGAGAACTAGCTGTACTTTCTGCTCAGTTTTACTGTGAACCTAAACGTGTTCTAAAAATAAAATTTATTAATATAAAAAAGTACAGCCTTAAACTTTCTATCTGTAGGAACTCAAAAGGAAAAAGGAAAGGAAAGGAAATACTGTCAATCCTCTGGAGAGTTAGCTAAATGAATCTCTGAAGAATCTCTAGATGGGCTTGGGGAAAAATCCAAGTTTAAAGCAGAGGTTGGCAAACATGTCCTATAAAGGGCCAAATGATAAATATTTTTCGCTTTGCCTGCCATATGCTTTCGGATATAACTGTTCAACTTACGGTGTGGAAACAGCCCTTAGGCAGTATGTAAACAGACAAGTATGTCTTTGTTCTCGTAAAACTTTATTTTCCAAAAGAGATAGTTTGCTAAACTTTGATTTAAAGAATGGGAGTGTTGTGTGGCAAAACCAAGGTGAGTGTGTACAAAGGCTTTCAAGGGCGAGAGAGGAGCACTGCTAAATGTTGGGTTGTTGAGAGATGAAAGAAAAGATGAAGAAGACAGTTCTGTCTGGCATGGAAATAGAACAGCACTTCTCTAGAGTTCCTTGGGTTTCCAAACAATTCTCTTAGGTTCTAAGAACTTGCAAAGAAGTATTAATTCTCCCTAATAGTACCTGCAGAAGTACTATTTGTTTTCCGGGAACTAACCAACCATGCAAAGAAAGAAAATATTGTCAAAAATTTTTAAAAGGTAACAAAACTATCCATTTATTCTCTCATGGTCTTCCCAGAAGGCAACTTGGAATGAGAACAATAAAGAAAATGCCTTCTGAATCACTAACTTCTCAGAATTCAGGTACCTCAGTTTCTTTCACAGGAAGAAAATTGATAGACTCTGCTATCTGTCTTGAGAAATCATTACCTAAATCAAAGTATTTCCTTTTATTGGTGAGTTCAAAGAGATGGGCCAGAGTCATGCTGAAGTAAAAGAATAACATACCTAAAATCAAAACTAAGATGCATTTTGTGGCAGAATTATATAAGTTTTGTTCTTAGTAGATTGAAATTGACCTAGCAGTCCCTTTCCAATTCATATTTCCTAAGTCCTTACAATTATTTGAAGACGATCTGATAGAAAATCCCTTTCACTGTATCATTACATCAGAAAGAGGCATTAGTTGTCTTTTTAAACTTCAGTGGTGTGCAACTAAACAACTTTGGGAAGAATTCAACTTGCATGTAAGCAAGTTAACCTTTGACCACATTCCTTCAAAAGTGGACATGAAGATTAAGTCCATTCTCAGTTATATTTTTAAAGTTTATTTTTTGAGTTTTCTTTTTTTTTTTTTTTACAAATAGTTTATTGTCATATTAGTTTCCACATAACACTCAGTGCTCATCCCCACAAGTGTCCTCCTCCATGCCCATCCCTCCTCCCCCCACATCCATCAGTCCTCAGTTTTTGTCAGCATTCAAGAGTCTCTCATGGTTTGCCTCTCTCCCTTTCCCCCACCATTTCCCCCCTTCTTC